>NW_006920878.1:794382-812315 GCF_000417875.1 Pseudozyma flocculosa PF-1
GCNTGCCTAGTCCCCTCGGTGTGCCTTGGCAGGTCGTCACGGTGGCCGACGGCCTCGGGCTCGCTGGCGTCGAGCACCGAGCTGGTGCGGCGCTTTGGCGCCCTCGTGCGCAAGCTGTGGAATCCGCGCGCCTTCAAGGGCCAGGTCTCGCCGCACGAGTTCCTGCAGGAGGTGGCCAACGCCTCCGAGGGGCGCTTCAAGCTGACCCAGCAGGCCGACCCGGTCGAGTTTCTCGGGTGGCTCCTCAACCGCCTCCACGCCGACCTGACGGGGGGCAAGCGCAAGCGCGACAGCATCGTGTCGCGCTGCTTCCAGGGAGAGGTGCGCATCGAGAGCCAAAAGGTGATTGTGCGGACGGGCATCGAGGAGGAGCTGCTGCACGGCACCGAGGACCTGGGCCGGGACGGCATCGACAAGCTCGACCATGACGGGCGCAAGGAGGGCGGCCAGGAGGACGAGCACGGCAACGCCAAGTTCAACATTGAAAAAGAGGTGCAGACGACGCGCTCGCCCTTTTTCCTGCTCGCCGTCGACCTGCCGGCGCCGCCCGTGTTCCAGGATGCCGTCGAGAAAAACATTATCCCGCAGGTCTCGATCGCCTCGGTGCTCGCAAAGTACAACGGCATCTCGTTCCAAGAGGCCAACGCCACCATCCGCCGCTTCAAGGTCGTCAAGCTGCCGCCGTTTGTCATCCTCCACTTTCGCCGCTTCACAAAGAACCGCTTTGTCGAGGAGCGCAACCCGACGATTGTCAACTTCCCCATCAAGGACCTGGACCTGTCGGAATGTGAGCGGGCGAGAGAACGGACGCGGGTGGTGTGTTTGGCACGCCATGCGGGCGTGCGTTTGCTGACCTGCTCTGCTCTTCTGTCCCCGTCCCCCTGGATGCGTGCGCCGTGTCGTGCAGACGTCGAATCGGCCGAACCGGGTCTGTCTACGCAGTACGACCTGGTGTGCAACATCACCCACGAAGCGACGGCGGGCACGGTGCGCGACAATAGCGTATGGCGATCGCAGGTGCACACGCGCACCGACGGACAACCCATCGACCCCTCGTCCTCCTCCTCCTCCTCCTCGGGAGGGAGCGGTTCGGGTGCGCGTGCAGAGGAGAAATGGTTCCAGATCCAAGACCTCATCGTCGAGGAACTCAACAAGCAGATGATCTTTCTCGGCGAGACCTACATCCAGGTCCGTTTCACACCTCCCTTGCCGGCCGTTCCGTCGAGGAAAATTCTCGAGGCCGACCACATAGCTGACCATACGGCCCCACCCACCCCTCTCTCTCTCCCCCCTGTGTCTTTGTGCCACCGCGCCACGCAGATCTGGGAACGGAAAAACGCCTCGGCGCAAGTCGATGCCGCCATGACTCAGGCGGCCGTCTCGGCCTCTTCGAAGCAGCAACGACGGCCAGCTCCCGCTTCGTCGTCGTCATCCAAGTCGGCCGTGGGCACGGCGTCCAAGTCAAGCTAGGGCGAGGGCGAATTAGCGGGCCCAACGCACCCTGAATTCCAGTAAGCCCGGCACAGACCGAAAAAAGGCCCGCGGACGGCCGGCCGACCCCCGGCGGGATCGGGACGACGAGAGCGAGCGGGTTGGGGCAATATCGAGTTACAGCCACCTGGTACCATGTCCAGGCCAACACGAGAGAGAGAGAGAGGGGTGAAATGCGAACCATGCTGAGGTTGATGACTAGTGTTACGACTACAGGACCACGGGACAGGGGCGACTGCGGCAGATTAGGATCGGAAAGGAGAGAGACAGAGGCGAGGCGGAAGGGGGGCGCGTTGAGGGCCGATGAGATGACGGGAGAACACGATCCGTGAAGTGGGTGGAACCTCGAGCGACGAGAGCGTCGCTCGAGCCCTGGTATGCGGGGTGGAACGGGGGGATGGCGTTGAGCCGTAAAAGGGTGGTAGAGAGAGGCAGGCGAGCGAGCGAGCGAGCGGGTGCTGCACCACGAGAGGAGGTGTTCGCTCGCGCCGCGCCGCGCGTCCAGCTCACAGCTCGACGCCGACGAGCACCAGGCCACCGCGGGGCGAGCAGCCGGAGATGGGTTCTGAGGCCGGGCTGGGCGAACGCCACGACGCGGCCTCGGGCGGTGCGACCGAATCGACCTGCTGGCCAGCCGGGCCCTTGCCCTTGCCCTCTCCTCCGACCGAGACGACCTGGCCGCCGACGTAGCACAGGCCGTGCAGCACGGTGGCAAAGTCGCGCATCTGCGGGTCGAGGCAGAGGATGACGGTGCCGCATCCGAGTCGGTCGCTGGCGGCATCGAGGAGCGCGAGCACGAGCTCCCGCAGCTGCGACTGGTCGACCTGTCGCGGCATGCTGACATACAGCGTGCGCTTCGACACGCTCGACGAAGACGAGGAAGACGAGCGGCCGCCGCTCGAGCCGTACGACGTGGAGCGCTCGCCGGCAGCCTCCTCTGCCGCCGTTCCAGTCTTGAGCACCGCACCGGACCAGCCAGGGCAGACGAGCTCGACGCCGGCGTCCTCGACCTGCGCAGAGGCGGGGGCAAAGTCGGTAAAGATGCGGTGGAAAAAGTCCTCGGCGCTCTTGCGCGCAAAGTGCTGGACCTCCTTGTCCGGGCTGACCTCGGGCGTGGCTGGCATGAGCGCGCCGCTGCCAGTAGCGCCCTGGATGGCCGTGGGATGAGCTTTGCCCGGAGCGGCGGTCGGAGATACTAGGCTCTGCTGCTGTTGCTGTTCGAAGATGGCGTTGGCCGCATCGGTGATCAGGTTGTGGCTCTGTTGGAGCGACATCTTTGCAAGCGGGGTGCCGAGGGCGTCGAGGTCTGTGTCATCGCCCTCGCCCTCGACGACAACATCGACATCGGTAGCAGCTCGCGGTGTGAGCGGAGGCGAGTGAGGCGGAGTCGAGGGCGGCGAGTCGGGGAACTCGAGGATCGGGTTCGCTCGACCTGCACCAAAGATGGGAACGGCGGTGGCCGGTGCCGGAAGACCGCTGCTGAAGGGACGTTGGCCGTGCGTCTCGACAAAGTGGCGCTCGGCCGATCGATGCTGCTGCGAGCGGACATCCACGACGGTGGGTTGCCAGCTGGCAGAGTGACGGCGGGATGGGTGACGGCCGCCACTGACGGCGCTAGCGCTGAGCGGGAGCGGCGTCTCCCACGGGAGAGATGCCGACGAGACTGGATGATTGAGGTCATCGATGCGTCGGTCCAGACTGCGGCCGCCGCTGGTGGTGGTGCTGGTGTTGGTGTTGTTTTGCGACGCTACCCCTCTCACAGGCTGGCGTCGACCTGGCGAGCTTGCGCTCTCTGTGCCAGGCATTTCTGCTTTGAGGACGTCAGGCCCACCACTTTACCACGGCGCCCAACGTAGTGGAGTGCTGGCTCCTGCGCGGGGAGCCAGCGAGAGCGGGTGCGGTCGAGGCCGACGAGGTGGCGGCGGCGACGACGGGGGGAGCGTGGCGGACGAGGAGGTCGCCAGCTGGGCGAGCGCTGTGCGGCGGGACCCCATCGTGGTCGGAAGCAGCGCTGGTGCTACCGACGGGGTAGAGACTGGGTTGATTCAGGTCATTATTCGTCATGATGGGGGCCATGGCGGGGATATCAGCGTGGCGACTGAGGGTTGAGATGTGGGACCAGCTGGGAGGCCGAAAGGTCGTCTGGGTGGATGCTGAGCTGAGGATGGGTGAGAGTGCGGTCGTGCGTGTGCGTCGGTATGCGGTGGTGGTGGGGGTGGCTGTGGCTGTGGTGGTGGTGGCTGTTGGCGAACAGTGGAGCAGGTGGCGCTGGCTGGCTAACCGACCGACGACCACCGGCCCGCTTTTTTGCTGAAATGCGCAGCTGGCCAGGCCAGGTCAGGCCAGGTTGGGCGTGCAGCCCTTGGCAACCAGGCCGGGCCGGGCACGCCATCCTGCGCTCGCAATGCGTCCCCAGCCCCTCACTCGGCCGAGTACCAGCGGCCACCAGGCTCGGAGTCATCTCTGCAAAAAGGAAACCCTCGACATAGATCGCGAAAAAGAAATCGGGCCTGGCCGTATCGGGGCCGACCCTCACCCCACGCCGTTGTCGACATCGCCAGCCAGGTCAGGGCGAGTTCGGCCAGACAGATACGGGAAGCTGAGCTCTTCGCCATCGTGCTCTTGCACGCGGGATGATGATGAAAGGGTGACATGCGATAGGACCATTGCAGCGAGCTCTCGTCACCTCAGTTAGCAGCCGGAAGCGGCACCGTCTCCGCCCTGCCCTCGATCAACCTAGGCCGAGGAACCGCTTCCAGCCCTTGCCACCACCGCCACCATCACCATCCTGTCCCGGGCCATTGTCTTTGCCACCACCGTCGTCGTCGTCGTCGTCGACGAGCTTGATGGCTTTGCCGAACACGTCCTCCAATCCGGTCGGATTCTCGGGTCCCCAGAACTGCTGCGGGCCCAGCTTGAAGTCGTACGCCTCGGTCGGCCGTGCACGGGCCGTAGCGACGTTGCGCATCTCCATCGTGCCTGATCTGCTGCCCTTCGACCACAGATGTGGGTTCGGCTGCCAAGATCGTCCAGCGTTAGAAGAGGTGGCAGCGACCATGGATGCAGGGAGGCGGTCGTCGTCGCCGTCGTCGTCGTCGTCGTCGTCGAAGCTCGGGTTCTCGTCCAGCGCTTGCAGTCCGTCGGGCGGAGGACTGTAGTGCATAATCTCATCGCCATCGCGGTCCCGGACCAGGGCAGATGGGGCGTGGGACGACGGCCAAGGATCGGGAGCGCGCCGGCCTGCTGCCGTCGATGCGGGTGCTGCCGCTTGCAACATCGGTACGAGCTGGCCATCCCAACGGCGCGGCTGATGATGGCTGATCGGCTGCTGCGCCAGCCCGTGCCTCTGCTCGGCCAGCGAAAGCGAGCGGAACGCCTCGTCGGCCGGATCCAGGCTCGCCGCTTCCGGTCTTCGCGACGTCGAGACAGAGAGCGGCCGGGAGACGAGGCGCAGAGCCGGCGGCATCCGGACGCGCAGGCGACAGAGCGAGAGCGCAACCAGAAGCACGTCGGTCGATACGGCGGCCGCTCCTGAGGTCCGGATGGCCTGCTCTGACATCGACGAGATCAAGGGCAGAGAGGTCCAGCTCGATGCTGCAAGCCAAACGACGACGGCACCGAGGATAGCCAGGCGCAGCAACAGCACAGCCTGCTGGAAGGACCACCACTGCTCCAGCCCGAGCGTTTCCGGGCGTACTCCGCGCTGCCTCGCCTTGGCCACGCGTCGCGCGGTCGGGTCCCATCCATGGCCAGTGAGGAGCGCCTTGACGAGAACGACGAGGCCGCCCAGCGTCGCGATGCTTGCCATCGAGAGCGGCTCTTCGTGGACGAGGTAGTCGGCGATCATGAGCCACTCGCGGACGACGAGGGGCCTCAGTGCTGCGAAGGCGTACCCCGCAAAAACCGCTGCGGTGCCGAGCAGCCAGCAGCTGCCTCGATACGCCCAGGCAAGCCCGGTACCTGCAGCAGCCGGCCGGGTCGCCGAGCGCGACGCAGGGTGTTCCGCACCGCCATGTTGCGCAGGTGGACCTGACGAGCCTATCGGTAGCCTGCCGCCGTGCGGATTGCTGATTCCGGCCGCCTTGCCAGAGCCCTTCTTGCCTGCCAGCCACTGGGCGAGCGACCAGGACCTGGCCATCTGATCGCGCTGCAGGATGGTTTCCTGCACAGCAGGCGCACATCTCTCGCAGACGCTCGGATACCGAGCTGCGATTGAGGCGGTGTAGGCTGGCAGGTCCCGGACCTTTTGGGCGTACTCTGGGTCGTGCTCGTCGGGGATGTAGTCGGCGAGCAGGTTCATCTGGAGCGTCTGGTTGGTCTGACATGTGTGGCAGAAGGTGGGCCGCCCATCGCCGTCGTATGCGTTCGATTGTTGTGGGAAGGCCGAGCCATTGAGCTGGTAATGCTGCTGCTGCTGCTGCTGCTGCTCGCGAGGCTGCGGGGCGGAGGTACCATCTGCGCCCGGCGCCGGTCCAGCAGCCGCACGAGGCGTCCTGTGCTTGAGGAGCTGGCTACGATCTCGATTCCACTGCTCATCCCACATCGGACGGGTCCACTGGTCGTGGAAGGATCCGTCTGGGTGGAACGTGTTGTGGCAGTGGCACGACGAGCAGAACCAGCTTTCGGGCGTGCCCGTCGAGATGGTCAGCGCCGAGGTGGACGCGGCGGGGTCGCGGGTGCCGCCGGCGAGGTCGGCGGTGCCTGAACTCCCATCGTAGGGGGGCAGGATGACGGAGGTGGTGAGGCAGAAAAAGCACTGTCTCTGCGGGTAGGCGGTGCTCGAGGAGCGGAAGAGGGATCTCAGCATCGTGGATTCATGGCCGTGGGAGCGTCGCGGGGCGCCGAGTCTCGCCTGTCGATCAATCAGCGGTCGAGGTCAGGTCTGTATGCCAGAGTTTGGATCAGAAGGATGATGGTGATGGCGCTGGTGCTGGTGCTGGTGCTGGTGCTGGTGCTGGTGCTGGTGATGGTGATGGTGATGGTGATGGTGATGGTGCTGCTGGTTGAGGGGCAGGGCAGCTCAGGCTGTTTGGGCCAACGCCATCAGCAGCCACGAGCCCATGCAGCCCAGCCAGTCAGCAGCGCAGCGCGTCACGGCCAGCCAGGGTCCAGCTCAAAATTCTGCAGGCCGTGCCAGCCGGGGCCCACCCACCTGGCCCGGCGAGCACAGCCAGGCCATGCATGGGCATCACCACGGCTCGGCCTCGACGCCACGGCCCAGCTTCAAAGATTCAGGATGGCCCTGCGACGAGGTGTGTTCGACAGCCCCGGGTATCTACATGGAAATGGACGACGGTGACTGGTTGGACCGACCTTGACACGACGAGGAACATGAATGGTGACGTGGAGTACTATTTGGGTCGGTCAGAGGCTCAGGCGAGGAGGGATAGGAGGATCAGGAGCTGATCTGCTGGAGCTGAATGAGCCCCGCTTCGTCCATGATCAAGGGTACGGGACGGCACCGTGAACGATCAACGAGGAGATGGGTCGAAATCGTGCCCGACGACAAGGGCGACTCAAGCGGGCGCTCCTGGAGGGCTTTTGTGTGCGCGCCCATAGGCGACGCGAGGGTCGATGTCGGTGCCTTTCTGTCGATGGTACGCTTCTTCCTCAAAGACTAGGGTGGAGCGATTGGTTCCCAAAAGGACATACGCATCGTCGATCGTACGTTTATCGAGCCGCCTCAGCATCTCGCCGAATGCATGCTCGATGCCGATGGCCTGGAGCTCGTGGGCACGCATCTTGCCCCGCTGGCTGCACGAGTACGAGACGGCCTTCTGGCTCTGGCTCAAGACGGCATTGAGCTGCATGAAGATTGACAGATACTCGAGCGGCTCTGGCGCATTGCTCTTGGCACCATCGGCGTCGCGCGATGAGTCGGTACCGGCGAGGGTCGCCGAACCAGAGTCCTGGACGTGCGGCTCCTCGAGGACCGTGGGTGGGTCGATCCTAGTCTTTTCCGGCGGTACGAGAGCGTTTCGATTCTTCACCTGGATGACGACGAAGGAGAACTTGGTAATATCGATGATGGTGTCCGGGCCGTTACAACTGTCGTCGACGTAGACCGGAATCAGAAGATCCCAGCTTTCCTGCCTCTCAGCGCCGAATATGGCGACGTGCTCGGCGAACCATTGCGACAGCTGCCTTTTGCTCACGTCGCGGATGTTGTTGGGCAGCCGGACAAAGTGCGTGAACGTGATCCTGGCCGAACGCGCGAAAGCCTCGAAGTCCGACTTGACCCGCTTGCTCCGCGTTGCGCTCGCCCGCCCCTCTGGCACGCTAAAGGCCGTGGCACGGACGACTGCGTCGCCCAGCAGCACGACGAGCCATGACCACAGCGTCAGAGGCTGCAGCGTCATGCCGTTGCGCCACAGTTCGGCTCTGATCTCGCTGTCGTCCTCTTCGCCGCTTTCCGTCAGGCCCCCGCTCTTGTCGCCATCGACGCATTTCGTCGTGACCTTGCTCCTGTCGCGGGCAATGCGCTTCGCTTCCGCTGCAGCTTCGAGCTCGTCGACGGATGAAATATCGGTGGCCATCGTCAGCAGCAGTCGAGCCATCTCCTCTCCATCGAGGCCAGCCGTGAAGCCATAGAACTTCCTGAAGCGTCGGATGATCCGGATTGAGTCCCGCCAACGATGTAGCACACCGTGTGCGGCTTTTCCCAGTTGCTTCCGGAAGAGATCCGTGGCAGCAATGCTCAGCAACGGCTCGGATGGGGTGGCGGTAATGATCAACGACGTGCTCGGAACGATCTTGACGATAGTCCGAAAGTGGGTGCTGACCTGGCGTTGCAGGAAGAGCTCGATGGCGAGGTTTCCTTGCAAGCCGATGAACAGCAGTGGAACGCGCTGGCTCAATGCGGCCAAGTATCGATCCATGGCGTCCGCAGACAGCTTGCCGTCGCTGACGGAGCTCAGATCGGGGAGAAGGGTGATCTCGCGATCAAAGACCAGCCTTGCCTGCAGCTTGGCCAGCGAGACGTCGCCGACCAAGGGTTCCAGCTGCGTCTTGGAGGGATCGTGCCCGCTCGAGAACTTGACGTGCCTGTTACCCAGGAGCGGCCGGCCAAAGAATGGCAGCTGCTGTAGGATATCACGCCAGACCTTGCCGTGCTTGTCCTGCTCCTGGAACGTGAGAGCGTCGTAGTAGACGTCGAGCGGAAGCTTGGTGAATGCCGGAGGGAGCGCCATCTCGAATGACGCCAATCGTCCAGACCCCTACATCGCACCTTGCCCAACTAGGTAATGCACGCTCGAATTGGTGTCGAGCACGAGGAGGACCAGGCGGTCGGCGTTGGAGGGCGGCTCGTGGATTCGGTGCCACAGCCGGCGAATGTGCGGCAAGAGATCGCCCAAGCCCATAGCTTCATCCAGAGCCAGGATGAAGACACCGCTGTCGCGCCGAGGGCCGCCCGCGTAAGCGGCTACTGTCGCCGCCTGCAGATCAGCGAAAGCCTGTGCACAAGGGCCTGCCTGGTACGCATCTGCAGATGAATCGCTGTCCTCGTCTAGCGCCTCGATGTTGGACGCGTAGCGACGGGCGATGGCCTGCAACAGAGCCTGTCGTCTGGGAGATGGGTCTGGTCCCCCTCTGCTGGCAAAATCTGTGGGGCTGGACGGCAATTCCAGCTGCAAGTGTTCGTAGAACTCTTCGACGAACGATGGTCGTCCATCGGACAACGGGCTGGGCTCGTATGCCGCCTTGGCTGCGGTCACCTCTTCGGCGAAGATGTGCGCAAAGGCCTCGAACCAGGCCAGCATGCGGTTGCGATTCTTGCGCCAGACGCGTAGAGCTTTGTTGCGAGCGTGCTTGGCCTTCTCCTTGTCTTCCTGGGTTTGAGGGATTGCCTTCGCCTTCTCGTCCTTGTCGAGGATCGCCTTGATCGGCTTTGCTGGTTCTTCGACTGGTCTTTCATCGGTCAGGGGTGTGCAGAGGATATCGGCGGCGGCCGCATCGCGGCTAGGAACGGAGATGGTGTCGTCCTCGTCGCGTATTATTCTTTGTTGTAAAATAACAGATCATGATGCCAAGGTGGTGCTTGCGAAGCACCTGGTCCACTGTGCGCGACTTGCCTGATCCAGACGACTGAATAATGGGCACAGTGCGGCAGTAATGCTTGGTACGATCGAATGTTTTCTGGAGTGTTTCGATGTGTTGGCAGAGCTGCCAATCGCCCCCGCCGCGGAAGTCAGAGTGGAAGTCACGTTCGACCAGGTTGCCGGGGAAAAAGATGCGCGGGGGCGAGCGTTCTTCAGGGATGGTGCCGTACCGTGGTTCTGTTCAGTCGGTATACTCAGGTCGCTGGATGGAGCACAGGGGGCGCAACGAGACTCACGGGTGGCGCCCTCGACCAGCAGGCGCAGTAGCAGCGCAGCAATGCTAACGTGTGGACTGCTTTGAAATTCGGCGGACAGCTGCGGCAGTATGATCTTGTAGATCTCTTGGGCATCGTCGCTCAGGCGGCGAACACCAGTCGAACGCAGCAGCGAGCGAATGGAGATGGGCAGGTATGCGTCGAACTCGGGCGAGAGGCTGTCCTGGACCCAGAACTCGAAGGCCACACGAACACCTGCTTTTGCGATTTCGAGCATGCTGTCATTGCGCTTCGAGCTCCGCATGACCTTGCAGAGGTTGATCAGGCTCTGGATGAAGCTGTCGGTGAGCGCGGCGACATGCTGAGAGATGAACTGCGTGAGGTCCTGCAGCCTTTGGCGCTCGAGTGCTGAAAGGTGGGAGGCAGGAGCGTCCGACGCACGGTCGGCTGGGTCGCCCGTCGACGAATGCGCGGTACCGACCATGATCCGGGACTGGGGTCAGCCTCATGCAGGCGAAGGTCAAGAGGGTCAAGTGAATGGTGAAGGGTAGATTGGGGTGTGCTTGGGGCGATCGACGCGGATCACGCAGTGTGAGGAAGCCGGATCTGTGATAGGCCGGTGCGGAGAGGAAGGAGCTACATGCGGAGATCGGGCGGTTGCTTGGATTGATGGTCGACTCGTGACAATGATGGTGGTGAGGAGGAAGCAAGACTCGGCGCGCTGGCCAGCTGATGAGGCACGGGCGGGACGCCTTCGGCAGTCGGATACCGAATATCGGAGCTGCAGGGTGCAACAGCGCAGCGCCAGCGCCGGCCGGCGTTTTTCAGCACTCTTCCAACCTAGCCTCAGCACCGCTCAGCCTCCCAATCTTTTCGCCGCCCTCGACATCCTCACCGCGACCACCACCACCAACGCCACATTTGACACCGCCCTCGGCGCACAACTCAAGCCCAAGCATATGTCTTCGTTCCGCACAAGGCCGCCGTTCCCGGTCGCGTCCGGACAGAGGTGGTCCAACGCCATGGCTTCGTCATCGTCGTCGTCGTCGTCGTCGCTGTCGGCCTCGTCGCTGTCGGCCTCGCCGCTGTCGGCCTACTCTGCGCTGCGCCACTCGTCCTCGTCCTCCTCGGCCAGAGCAGACGCGCTGGCAGACGCCGCTCACGCCAGTACCATCGCTTCCATACGCGGTGCTACCACCCCCTACATGGCCCCCTCGCCCTACAGCGCCAACGCCTCGTCGGCCGCCCTCTCCCACCTCTCCCACCAGCATGCCGCCGCCAACCCCAACCTCACCTCGTCCCAGGCCAGGAGGTCCCGCGCCGCCCTCCACGGATCCAACCGCTCCGCCCTCCCAGACGCAAACATGATCAGGCTGCCAGATTACGTCGTCTGGGGCGTAGACCAGGCCATCGCATCGGCCGACAAGCACCTCCTCCGCAACGACCACCTCCGCACCGCAACCATACACGACCCGCTCTCCAGCAACCTCGAGACCGACAAGCTGCCTCCCGCACGGTCTTCGATCCTCCACCTCTCTACGGCATCGCCAGCGAGGTACGCGGCCATCCTCGCCGTGCTCTCCGAGCTGAAACAGCGCCTAGCCGGCCCCGCCGTCCCGAGCATCGACAGCCACGAGGCGCTCCACGCCTGGACGCCCGACACCGTCGTCGACTACGACTGCTCCACCGCAGAAGGGCTGTGGGCCTCGGCAAAGGTGTTTGACACCGCCCGGGAGGCATCTCTCCGCGACGATCCCACGGCCATTCACGACGACGGACAAAGCGCTTTCCAGCCACACACGCAGGACGAGCCGGACGGCGGCGTCAAGCACTACTTTGGCTTCGACCGGCGGTCGCACCTCCTCAAGATGGGCAAGCGGCTCGTCGAGAGTGTGACCCGCTCTCCGGAAGACGTCCCCATGGCCGCCGAACAGCAGGATCCGGAGCCTGCCTCCAAGGCGCCAGAAACCATCGAGATTGACGGAGAGATCTTCGAGGCCCAGGACGCCTCGGACGGCATCGAGGCCGACGACGCTGCCGCAGCCGCATCTCCGGAACCACCGAGCTTCTACGACGGCCCAAAGTCGGCCATCTCGCGCATCTCAAAGACCTTCCTCCACGTCCCGGTGCCCACCGAAGGCGACCGCAGCAAGACACTGGCGTTGTCGGCATTCGCCCTCAGCCACATGACCCACGACCGCAACCGCTCCGACGCGGTGCAGAGCATGTGGGACAGCGGCGCCGCGGTGCTCGTCCTCATCGACCACGCGACGCCGCGCGGCTTTGCCAGCATCGCCGCGGCCCGCGCACAGCTGCTCCAGCTCGGCAGCAACGACGGCGACGGCGTCCACGTCGTGGCGCCCTGCCCGCATGACCGGCCCTGCCCGCTGCTGCACCCCTTCTCCATCTCGAGCGCCGCCCACGCCGTCGTGGGCACCCAGCCGTCGCAAAAGGACCGGCAGCCGATCTGCAGCTTCACCTCGCGCCTCGTTACGCCGTCGTTCCTCCGCAAGACGCGGCACAGCAAGCGCAACGAGGAGGACGTCGAGTACAGCTACGTGGTCGTCCGGAGAGGCGCCCGCCCGGGTCTCGAGACCGAGGCCCGGCGACGGATGGAGCTGCAGCCTGAGGCAGACAGTGCTGTCGGCTACGAGACCCACCTGCACAGCCTGGTCCAGCAGGCCGAGGAGACCAAGACGGGCATCCTCGACGTGCTGCGCGGGACCAAGACGGCTGCCAAGGAGCGCAGAACGCTCCAAGAGGTTGGCCTCGAGCCGCAGCTTCAGGACCCTTTGGAGGGAGGCGACGACGTCGTCGACCTGGCCTCTGGTGGTGAAGAGGCCGCCGAGGGGCAGCTCTCTGCCGAGGAGGAGCTGATGCGGCTGCTACCCGATGCCCTCCGCGCCGAGATGGAAAAGGCGGGCGTCGAGGAAGGCGAGGGCGGCCAGAGCGTCGAAGAGATGCTGAGCCAGTTTATCGAGGCGAGTCGCGAGGAGCAGCAACGGCAGCAGCAGTCGTCGTCCGACTATCATCGGCGCTCCGTCGAGGCGGCCGAGGGCAGCGGCGAAGAAGCGGCGGCGGCGTCGGCCGAGGCGGGCGACGCGTTTGACACGTCCAAGCTGATCCACGCTCTCGGCAACGGGGGTGCCCTGTCCGACGGCGGCAGCGGGCCGGGTTCGATGCAGGACCGCGACGACTGGACCGCGACGGAGCTGGCCATGCGGCTGCAATCGTACGGCTGGCCGCGGCTGATCCGACCTCCGCTGAAGAAGGGCGGCCACGTCACGCTCGACGCGTGCTGCGCCAGCGGCAACATTGAGCGCTTCACGATTGCCAAGTCGGCGGGGAGGCAGGCGTACCAGGATGCCCGAAAGGCGCAGTGGGGCGACCTGTTCCCGCACCGCGCCAAACACGGCAAGACGACGATCAAGATCCTCGGTCCCGAGGCGGCGGCGCTGATCGAAAAGCGGCTCGAGATGGCGCGGAACGGCATCGATCCCTCTGCAGTCGCTCAGGGCGGCGTCGAGGATCGGGGAATCGGGAACGAGGCGCGGGCGGCCGCGGACACGGAGAAGATCGAGCTCAAGCTCAACGACCGGAAGGTCAAGATTCAGCAGAAGCGCGCCGAGGAGCGCAGGATCAAGGAGGCCATGTTGGCCAGGAAGTCGGCGGCTTCCTCGAGCGCGGCGGACGGTGCGGCTGCCGCTGATGCAGGCCAGTTCGATGGGGCGCAAGCAGAGGATGTCGACGACGGTGACGACGACGACGACGACATGATGCAGGGCCTGTTTGAGTCGGACGAGGAGGCCGAGGCGCGGATGATGGCGGAAGAAGAGGCGCGGGCGGTGCGCGAGCAGCTGCGTCGTCATCCCCTCGAGCAGCCGCCGCAGCAGCAGCAGCAGCAGCAGCAGCAGCAGCAGCCAGGATCGCAAGCAGGGTCCAGCGGCGACGACGACGTGAGGTCCGCCCCGTCGAGCGCCATCGTCGAGCAGCACTACCACCACCTCATTGGCGCCGACACGATCGCGCCTTCGGCGACGCAGCAACGCAAGGCGGCGCGATCCAAGTCGCGGAAATGGGAGGCCGAGGCCGCACCGCGCCCCTCGTCGCTCAAGGCCGGATCGATCGAGTCGCAGCAGCGCCGGAGGCTCCAACGCCAGCAGCGCAACGCCGACCGACCCTTTGCCTACGACAGCGACAGCCGCGTCGCAGCCGACGACGCTCAAGGCGAGACGACGCAGCACGAGGGTCTGTCGAGCGTTCTCGCCTCTGTCGACCCGCGGCTCGCCGTCAAGCAGCAGAGACGCAGGCAGAACCGTGCCAGCCGAAAACGCAGTCGTGGCGATTTCGACGACGAGATCTTTGGCTAGCGACCTTGGACACCGACGGTCGATGCCTTGTAGACTAGTGCTAGATTGCGATGCGGTGCGATGCAGCGATGCCGACATACGATCTACATTACACATTACGCCTAAGCTCCCTCAGTCGCCGCTTGCCGGCTGCTGTCGTCGTCGACGGACCGCTCAGTGGTGGTAGGGCGGTGCGTGGGGCTTGACGCTCTCCCAGGCGCGGTCGACGGCGGCGACGACGTCGGGGTCGAGGGGACCCTTTTCGAGGTCCTTTAGGTTCTGTTCAATGTGGCGCGTCGAGCTGGCGCCGATGAGGATGGCGTCGCCGTGGTCGCGGTGGAGCTGCGAGTGGTGCGTCATCCACCTCAGCGCGATCTCGGCCATGGTGAGGCCGTGCTTGTCGGCGACGGCGCGGATCTGGTCGAGTGCGTCAAAATAGGTGTCGTTCCAGTAGCGCTTGCGGTACATCTGTCCCTGGACGCGGTCCGGGTCGAAGCGGGATCCGGCCTCGACGGCGGCGTCGCGGGCGAGGGCGCCCGTGAAGAGGCCGCCGCCGAGCGGATTGAAGGCGTAGAACGCCATGCGGTGCCTGCGGAGCACGGGAAAGAGCTCGGGCTCGGCGGAGCGCGTAATGGCGTTGTAGACGCCCTGGTAGACGGTGGGCTTGATCCAGCCGTTTTTGTCGCAGAGGTCGAGGATCTGCTCTACCTCGGCGGCCGTGTAGTTGGACAGGCCCCAGCGCTGGAAGCGTCCGAGGCGGTACTGGTCATCGAGGGCCTTTAGGGTCTCTGCAAAGGGCGTCTGGCGATCGGGGGCGTGGAGGTAGTAGAGGTCGACGCTGTCCGTCTGGAGGGCGCGCAGGCTATCCTCGATGCATCGCGCGATGTCCTTGGCCGAGTGGTCGTAGGCATCCATCTTGATGACGGGCAGGCGCGCCGAGGGAAAGTTTTTGGTGGCGATCCGGAAGGCGCTCTTGGAGGCGTCGGCGAGGCCCATCTGGCCGAGGTACTCTTCGCTCGACCCGGAGCCGTACATGCGCGCCGTGTCGAGCTCGGTGTGGCCGTGCGAGGCGAAAATGTCGAGGATGGCGCGGCACTCGTCAATGTCGTGGACGCGCGCCTGCTCGACGCCGGCGCGGCCGAACGTCATGCACCCAAAGGCGATCTTGACGTTGGACGTGGGTGCGGGCGCCATGGTGGGCAGGAGCGGTGCAGGGGTGGTGGCGAGGGAAGTGTGTCGGTGGACAGGAGGCGAGGCGAGGCGAGGCGAGGCCGAGAGGAAGAAGGGCGAGGCTGGACGGGACGAGGGCTGTCGATGATGGCCCGCCAGAACAGAAGCGCCGGACGGGAGCTCGTCTATATATGCGAGCAGAGCCCGGCCGCGCACGGTCGGTCGGTCGGTTCTTCCTGCCGTCGAAGGGAGCGTGGCGTGGCCCGAGCTTTGCTCCTGGCCCAACCCCGCCCGGCGGAAGCGATCCCGACAGCAGGCAGGTGGCAGCCCCCAAAGTGCGTGGGCCCTAGAGCCAGCCAGCCAGCCAGCGCCGACCTGCCTCCACCAAGCAAGCAAGCAAGCAAGCAAGCACGGATGTCGCGCAGATGGAGGTGGAGCAGCTCCAGCTCGAGGTGGAGCAAACCCACGCCGCCAGCGGGTCGGGCCGCCGGCCGACGGATAAAGCGGTCAACAGCCCGCCTGCCTGGCCCAAGCTGCTGGGTTCCGCGCATGGCACGGCCTCCCTCCACCTTGGGCGGGCGAGATGGACCGTCTCGGCTCCGAGGGCTCGAGCTGGATCGGAATAGGGCCGAGGGCCGACTGCCCACCTACGGCTGCTCCGACGGCGACGGCGCTGGCAGGCCCGGCCAAGCCGAACACGCACGGCACGGCACCCACATGCACCCGGCTGTTGGCCGACTCGTCTACGCGGGCGATTTCAGGCTGCTGGGCTAGGGCGGCTGCTTGCTCGGCTTAGCTTGCTTCTTGGCTCGCCCTGCCCTGCCCTGCCCTGCCCGCTTGGCTCTCGCCTGCTGGCCTGCGTCTCATCAAGGACCCCTATTCCATGCTGCTGGCAGCCACACCGCCGCCAGCAGGCCTGGCCTGCCCAGCTCGTCGCTCCCTCTCTTCTCTCTTTCTCACCAGCGAGCTGGCTGGCTGTGTGAATGCGCCATATCATGCCATGCCGAGGCGTGACGATGCTCCAGACGCAACCGCAACCACAACCACAGAGCGGCAAGCTGGCTGGCTGAATGGCCGCCCGCCGCCAAGAGACCGAGGGGCCGAGGGCGACCAGGAAATTTTGACAGATGAAGCCTGAGACAGCGAGGCAGGCTGCGTGGCAGCTGGCTGGCCTGCATCGTCTGCACAGCCTCCCCGCACTTCGTCTGCGCCTGCCTGCCCTCGCTACGCACCAGGCTGCGCTGCCTGCCTGCCGGCTGGCTTTGACACCGCCTTTGCTCGGGGCGACCACTTCTCTGGCCCTTCGCCACCACCAACCCCACCACCACCACCACCACCGCCATCACCTCGCCTCGCCTCGCTTGGTCCGCATCACCGCCACCGCCACCGCCATCGCTGCCTGTCCCCGCACATCAGCTACGCGTGTCCAACCAACCCCTTCGTCGCCCCTCGTCGCCGCGGTGCGGGGTTCCGGCGACGCCTTTTTCCTTCCGGCTCTTCCCCTCTGGCCTGCCTGCCTGCCTGCCTGCCTCATAGACGACCCGGCAGCCGAATCAGACCCTTCCCGGACTCGACACCGCGTTACAACTTGGCTCGCCGACTTGCCTCCTCGGCATCGGTATACAACCCAGGCGGAGACAACCATCTGCAGCGCACCGCGCCCTTCTCTCCTCTTGACCACCAACCACCATCACTACCCGCACCACCGCGATCACGACCACGACCATCCACAAGACAGCTCCGAGCTCCGCGTCCACCCACACGCTCCCGTCCGCCGACGACTAACCCGCTCGCCGCTCGAACAACCACATCTCCCTCTCTGGGTCACGAGCAGCATCCCACCATGTTCAGCGCAGCCACGCCAGGCACCGTGCTGACCTTTGCGGCCGCCGTGCTCCTCGGCCTCGTCACCATATCCACCCCGATCTGGGACTCGATCTACTTCCTCAAGGCCATCATCGGAGGCCAGGGCGGACAGCGCGGCCAGACGGCCACCCTTGGCGTTCTCGGGTACTGCATCGGCAGCAAGTGCAGCAGCCCCACCATTGGCTACAATTTCGACCCAAACGAGCTCCTCGGCATCTCGATCATCAGCGCAAAGTACACGTCGGCCGTCATCAAGGGGCTCACCTACACCCTCGTCCTCCATCCCATCGGTACGTCTGCGCTCCGTGGCGTGGCCTTGCCGCGACGGTGGGCCTCTTTCTGAATCGCCTGCTTGGGATCGCATGGCTGACGCACTCGTTCCTCTTCTCCTCCCTCGTTCCCTGTCTGGCCCCTCTTGCGTGCCTCTGCAGCCCTCGGCCTCGCCGCCATCGCCTTTCTCTTCGGCCTGCTGTCCCACTGCCGCCCGGCGAGCAGGAACTGCATGGGCATGTGCTTTAGCGGCATCGCCACCGCCATCACCGTCATCGCCTTTGGCCTCGACCTCGCCCTCTTCATCGTCGCAAAGAAGCGCATCGACAGCGTCGACGGCGCCTCGGCCGATCTCGGAGTGGGCCTCTGGATGACGCTCGCCGCCGCCATCCTCCTCTTCCTCTCGGGCTTCGCATTCTGCTGCGGCTGCGGCGGACGCGGCCGCGGCCCGAGCCGCGGCCGCGTCAAGGACG
>NW_006920878.1:812938-817510 GCF_000417875.1 Pseudozyma flocculosa PF-1
CCGACTACAGCGGCGCCACGTTTGGCGGCGCGGCCGTTGTGGGCGGCGGCCATGGCGGTGCTCACCAGTACTCGTCGTACGAGCCGCAATCGACATACCCGCAGCAGCAGCAGCAGCGACAGGCGAGCCAGAGCGGGACGCGCATGCAGAGCCCACCGCGATTGCTGCCGGCGATTCCGCCCGTGTCGCCGATTGACCAGGCGGCCAACTCTGGGATCCCGTACGGCGGCGGCGGCGGTTCCGGGTCGGATGCGGCGTCGCCGTCGCGGCGGCAGGCGACGCTGGACGACGGCTTCGGGCTGACTGCGGCGGCGACGACGCTGGCGGGGCAGCGGGGCGGGTCGAGGAGCGAGGCGCACGCGTCCGAGGACGGGTACGGGGGCGGCGGGTACGACAACTATGCCAGCTCGGCCTACGGGCACCACGGTGCGGTGCAGGGTCAGGGGCAGGGGCAGCACGAGCGGCTGCCGACGCGGTACGAGGATGCGAGGGAAGGGTCGGTGGGCCAGTACCAGCACCAGCACCAGGGGCAGGGCGGCTACTATGACGAGGGGCAGTCGAGCACCGGACCGCCGGGCTACGACAGCGCCATGGGAGGAGGAGGAGGAGGAGGAGGCTACGGGCACGCCCATTCGCACGGAGGCGCGGGCCAGTACCCGCCAGAGAAGCGCGGGTAGGGGCCAGGCCAGGCTGCGAGCGGAAGGCATCGTGTGCGTCTGTGCCAGGATACCCATCGCCATTCCCCTCGTCATTCCCCTCGACATTCCTCTCGCCACCTCCCTCGTCATTCCCCTCGCCATTCCCCTCGCCACCTCCGTCGTCATGGCTCTTTGCCCGCTGCCTCGCCTTGGGTCCATGGCCGGAACCCCCCTGCCGTGAAGCATGTCTGGCATGCCCTCGCTGGTCGGCCCTCGTGGCTCGGCCTGTATCGGAGCGAGTGCCGCCTTGTAGGAGTAGGAGTCGTATATCTTGTATTCGAGGCCGCTTCGGAGGCACCGCTTGGGAGGCAACATGGACATTTCATCTGGCTGCTGCGGTTGGACGCGCTTGTTGCTCCCCGGCCTGTCTGTGCGGCTGCGGGACGGGACGACGAGGAGCGATGAGAGCCGTCGAGCGAGGCAGGCAGGCGGGTCAGCCTTGGCTTGGCTGGGCCAAAAGTGGAGGCTGGCTTGCCGGGCGGTCCGGGGGTCAGGTCCACCTACGGCGGCACAGCGGCGGGGCGGGGCGGCGGCACGGCGCAGGGCCGAGGGCGCAGATACAGAGGGCGGGTCGAGGATGCGTGCGGTGGGTGCAGCGAGTCACGCCCGCCCGCTGAGCCTCGAGGGCTGGGGCGTGACAACGAGGTAGAGAGCTCTGGACCTGACCCTGACCTTGGCCCTGACCTGGCCAGCCTGGACCCGGCCCCGACCCAACAGCATCCTCGGCCCCTTTCCTTTGCTTGGCTTGGCCTGTCATTCCACCTCCAGCCTCTATCCCTTGTCTTCCATCTCGACTGCCCTCATCGTCGACACCACACCGCTCCCGCACCTCCCCTCGTCCGCGGCTAGCATCCGGCACTCCATTCACGCACCCTCGGCCCCCCCTCGCCATCTCGCTCTCTTTTCGGCCGCCCACCTCCCCTCCGCTTTCGATCCGCTTCCGCATCTTCTCCGCCCAGTCAACCATCCTGGCACCAGCCTACACATCCATCGCCCTCGCGCACGCCCTCTTCGCCCGCCTCTTCTTGATGCCACCACCACCACCACCACAACCACCACCATCACCATGACGCTCACAGGTACGTCGCTCCTCCCTCACACCCGCACCCCGCACCGAGCTCAAACCTCACTCCCCTCCGCCCATCCTCCACACTACTCCTCTGGCACGCCAGCCGGCCTCCCCAACAGCCCCCTGAGCCGTTCGGCACTTCGAGGCGACACACGGCTCCAGCTCTCGGATGATGATGACGACGACAAAGACGATGGCGGCGGCCGCCGCCCTCGCGACAACCTCGACCACCACCACCACCACCACCATGGCCGCTCCGCACCCTCCAAGCTATCTCCACGCTTGCCCAGCAGCCCTCCGTCGCGCTTCAGTGGAACCCCACGCAACGTCAGCGGTCCACCCTCTTTTCCCCTCCGGCACAGCCCGCTCTGGTCTCCCGACATGTTCTGCCCCTCGTCGCCGCCCGCACCTTCTTCGGCCTTCCACCACTCTCCCAACGCCCGCCGGCGCCTGTCGGGCCAGAGCTTTATCGGCTACAGCCCCACCCCTACTTTTGGCAGCCTCATCGGCTCCTACGAGGAGTCGCTGCTGCGCGGCAGGATGTCGATGCCCGCCTCAAAGCCCCTCACCTTTGACGCAGAGCTCGGCGTCCTCGGCCTCGGAAAGTGCCGCCCAGCCCTCCGCTGCCCCCCTCAC
Source organism: Pseudozyma flocculosa PF-1 (assembly GCF_000417875.1). Taxonomy (NCBI): domain Eukaryota; kingdom Fungi; phylum Basidiomycota; class Ustilaginomycetes; order Ustilaginales; family Ustilaginaceae; genus Pseudozyma; species Pseudozyma flocculosa. Next base: position 815,342 of record NW_006920878.1, read on the forward strand.
CTCAACCTCCAATTCCCCGCGCACTTCTACGACCTCAAGCAGTCTAGCGCCCTCAATGCTCCGGACACGGACGCTTCCAGTGCCCTCGGCAGCCCCTACGTCGGCACCGTCGATCTCGAGTCGCACTACTACGCCCAGCTGCTTCCCCACGGCACAGGAGCGCAGCAGGCTGCCGACGCAGCAGCGCCATGGAGCGTCGGCGTGGCAGACCCGGCCGCCGCCGCGGGCGACCTCGCCTCGTTCCCCGGCTACCGGATACCGCCCAAAGGCCAGATCCAGCTCGTCATCAAGAACCAGAACCTCACCGCCGTCAAGCTCTTTCTCGTCCCCTACGACCTCACCGACATGCCCGCGGGCACCAAGACCTTTATCCGGCAGAAGAGCATGGTCGTCGTGCCGCTGCCCGGCACCGAGGCAACGCCAGCGGCGGCTGGTCCCCGCACGCCAAGCCACATCCCTAGCCGCGACTCGCCAGCGCCGACTCCGACCACCCTGGCCAGCTCGCAGACCAGCAAGCCGCCAGCCACGCCCAAGGACAAGCTCCGCTACGCTGTCCACCTGCAGTTCTGCTCGCCGCCAGTGCCGCCTCCAAAGCAGCGCAAGGCGGACCCAGGCTTCGAGGGCCGAGACCGAATCGGCGAGCTCGGACCTGCCCAGAAGGCCTCGGACACGTCGAAGCCGGCACCCCAGCCGAAGATCTACCTGCACAAGTCGATCCGGGTCGTCTTTGCAGCCCGCACGCCGGACAAGTCGGAGAAGCTCAACGTCGTCACCGAGACGCCGGGCACGGGCGAGCAGAGGTACACCTCGTACGCGGGGCCGTCGGACGAGTGGAAGCAGGCGCTGCGATCGGCGCGAGCATCGGCCAAGCGGGCGCAGAGCGAGGCCGCGCGGTCGCACTCGGACGTTCACGCGCGACACCTCGGATTGGGCCTGGGTCTGGGCGGCGGCGAGCAAGACGGCAGGCCAACGGAAGGCGACGCGGTCGCTCAGGATTATGCGGCCATGCCGACCGACATCCCGCCTTACGAGCCCAACTCGGACCCCAACGGAGAGCGCTGGGAGGGGCCGAGCTCCTTCAGCACCGACGTCGACGGTGTCGCCATCGTGCGACCCGTGTCGCGAGCCGAGACGGCCGAGGCGCTGGCGGCATCTTCGCTCGCGTCGCCGTGGCCCTCGAGCGCCTCGTCGAGCAGCGGTTTTGATGCGCGGATCGCACAGTCGACGGCAGTGGCGGTCGATTCGCCGAGCACGGTGGTCGCCGACGACGCTCCAATCCGCCGCTTCGCGCACCCGAACCGTCGTCCTGCGCCGCTCGAGACGCGATCGAGGAGCGGGACACCGACCTCGGCGCGCGCTCCCGGAATGGCGCGGCGGAGCAGCGCGGTGAGCAACTCGTCGGTCTCGACGACGTCGACGAGCGGCAGCGGCGCGCGGGCGCGGGCTCCGCTTTCGTCGCCCACGAGCACCACGTCGACGGCGTCGTCCGAGGACGACCAGGCGCTGCTCGACGCGTGGCACCAGACGTGGCGGCGGCTGCCGAGCGTCCACGGCGGCTTCCGGCCCGCCTCGCCCGTGTCGGGTCGCTCGACGCCCACCGCATCGCGACCGCTCTCGCCGGCGTACGAGAGGCACCTCACTTTGAGCGCTGCCAGCACCGCCGCCGCCGCCGCAGCAGCAGCAACAGGAGCAACCGCAGCGACAGCAACAGCCACAACGGCATTGCCTGCGACGGCGGCCACGAGCCTGGGCCTGCGCGCCGCGTCGCCCATCGCCCGTATGCGCTCGCCGCCCATCAGCGAGTTGGCGGGCCCGCAGCTGCAGAGCATCTCGGTGCAGGCGGACTCCGACGTCGACCACGAGGCGGGCGCGAGCGGGCGGCGTCCGACCAGCAGCGGCGGCGGCGGCAGCGGCAGCGCGGTGGCGACGAATGCCACGACGGCGAGGCCGACGCTGCTTCGCAAGCTGTCGGAGCAGTTTGCGGGACAGCTCCACCTCGGCCCGCACTCGCAGGCGCAGCGAGAGGTGTCCCGTCTTCGCCAAGAGGTGGCCCTCAACGGAGCAGCAGATGGCACCGACGCTGGTAGCAGCACGGGAGGCGGCCATGCCACCAGCAACGACGACGCGGCTATCCGCTAGCCGGCCGGCCGGCCGCGCGCGGGCGGGGGC
>NW_006920878.1:818068-827261 GCF_000417875.1 Pseudozyma flocculosa PF-1
CCCCCCTTCCCCGTACCGGACCCCCCCCCGTCTTCGTCCTCGTCTTGGTCCTCATCGCCGTGCATCCATCGTCCGACATCCTGCATCCCCCACCGCCATTCGCATCCATGTATTCTCAACATTCTCTCCCCCTCTCGCTTGGTCAACCGCATCTATTGGACACATCTGTCCGGCGCCACGACGTTGGGTAGGGTCGTGTGACTTGCTCAATTCGACGGTGTGCAGGAGAGGCTAGGGGGGTCGGAGCAAATCGGCTGGGATGGAGGGGTGCTGACGTGATGATGGGCGGACGAAGGTGGCAGCGCTAGGGGGATGGGTTTGGGTTGGAGCCTCCACTTGCACTGCGGGGGGTCGCGGTCGTGGATCCGACCCTCGCACGGAGCAGGGCTCGACGCTTTGCTTTCGCTCCTCGCGCATCTCACTTCACACCTCACTTCGCCACACCGCATCCACACTTCACCTCATCTCGCCTCGCTGTACTACACCACACGACACGACGGTATTGATATCGACATCGACCGCGACCAGATATCAGCGAGGTGCAGCATTGCAACGTCAAACACGCGACACTCGACACTCGGACTTGGACTGACCTCTCTCTCTCTCGAGACGGACAGACAGACGGACGTAGCCGTCGCGCATTGCACAGCACCATCCGGCATCCCAGATCGCAGGGTTACCTGCGTCCCAGCATCCACCGGCTTTGCAGCTCCGAGAGTCCGCATATCACCACTATCGCTCTCCTCTACGCGCACGCTCTTACATCCGTCGATACCCACGGATATCGCCACTGCGAAGAAGCAGAAACGACGACGTAGGACAGAAAGACGACGACGACGAACACCACCATGCCAGTCCGACTGACTGCGGCGCAAAAAGAGGTCCTCGCCCTCTACAGGAAGGGGTTACGGTGTATCCGTACCAAGCCAGTCGTACGTCTCCCTTCCCCCCGCTCCCCCTCCCTCCGCCTCGCTCGGTAGCGGTTCGCTGATCCATCCCTCTTCCCCCTCTTCCGCTTCCACTCGACCCTCTCAACCACCTCGACCCTCCACCGCAGGAAACGCGGTACAACTTCACCCTGTACCTGCGTCACTTTTTCCGGCATCCAGATATGGGCGGCGGCCTGACGCGCCGCGACATCTCGGCCATCGAGTACATGATGCGCCGCGGCCGTCGTCTCGTCGAGGACACCTTTGAACCGCCGGGCATCCGCGACGTCAGCCTGCCCAGCCCGACGCGGCAGCAGATGCACGACCTCGGTCTCGCGGCTTGGTGGAAGGGTAGACCCCGCTCCTGAAAGGGCAGAGAGCCAGTCGCCGCTTAGCCTCGTCCATCTCATCTCACCTCGTCCTTGTCTGTCACCCTACCGAGACCGGCCCCCGGAGGTGTGCGTGCGGGCGAGCTCGGAAATCCACCATGGCGTTTTCCTGTCACCTTCAGTGCGAGGTTCCAATCGGCCGCTCTTGACCCGCCCTTGACCCGCTCTTGACCCGCTCTTGACCCGCTCGCTCACCTTCGGCCAAACCCGCCCCCAAAAAGCCGCAGCGGCAAAAGATGAGGTCCTACCCGGATTCGAACCGGGGGCGAGCGGAAGCGAAACCATCCCTTGACATCAAGGGGATCCTGAGGGAATTTGTCAGAACCGCTAGAGTTGACCACTACTCCATAGAACCCTTTGATGTTGCGGTTGTGCAGGATAACGTATATATAGGGCATTTGGCGCGCGCAGTGGGGAAAGGGAGAGCAGTCGACGACGGCGGAGAGGCGCGTCTGGGATGCAATGCGATGCGATGCGATGGCAGAGGGGGGGAGGCGGCGACGACGGTACAGACGGGGGGAGGATCAGGTGGCGCTGTCCTTCCAGCCCTGTTCGGCCTGTTGGCGGGGGACGTGTTTGCCGAGGCCGCTCTTGACTTTGCGCTCGACGGTGGAGCCGAGTCCCTCTTTGCTCGTTGTTGGGCCGCGGGCATCGGCGGCGGGGTCGGAGACGATGCCGGTCTTGGTGTGCGGGATGAGGGTGGCGGTGTGGACGAGGGGCACCTCTGTATCGGGATCCTGGCCGTTGAGGATGCGGACGCGGCGGCCGAGTTGGGCCATTTCGTAGCGCAGCATCGCGGCCATGTCGCTCCGTCTTTGCGCCGCCTCGACCGTTTCGGTGCGCAGCGAGGCGTAGCCCCGTGATGTGGGCGAGAGCGTCGGGTAGGACGACGACGCGATCATTGCGACGGCCCGCTCGCTGTCGTGACACCGCAGCGTATCGTCTATCCCCTCTGACCCGCCACCGCCGTCGCCGCTCAGCAGCGCAGAGAGGCGATCCTGCACCGGCTCGCCAAACGTGATCGACACAGAGGCACCTAGCCGCGGTAGGAACTTGGGCCATGACCTCGGCTCTGGCATCAGCCTGTCGAAGCCTGCCAGCGCGGCGAGCAGCAGCAGCAGCAGCAGCAGCAGCAAGGGGAAGCGGGGGCGGGGAGGGGACAAGCGGTCTCAGACGGGTCGCGCCAATGGTCAGTCCCGGGCAGCAGAGGGTCCCAACGAGGCACGACGACGGGCAGCGACGCACCAGTGATCCAGATGGGCACGACGACGGGCGTCTGCTGCGCCTCGAGGATCATGCGGCTCAACCCCCACTTGAAGCGGCGCAGCTTGGTCGTCGTGCCCACGTTGACGTAGCCCTCCGGGAAGAGGTGGATCCACTGGCCCGCATCCAGCTTCGAAATGGCCGTGTCGATCGAGGGCTGAAAGATGCCCCCGCCGCGGTGCGTCTCGATGACCTGGCCCGCGGTGAAGAAGCGCCGCAGCGCGCTGCTCGCACGCACGCAGAGCAAGGGGGCAGAGGCGGAGCGAGGCGGAGCGAAGCGCGTCAGACGGGGGGAGGTCCCAAGGATGAGATGGGGGGATCAGGGGAGAGGGGCACGCACTCATTGGTAAACATGATGTCGCTGGCGCCCAGCGTCCACCTCGTCGTCGAGGGCGAGCGGAACGTCCACCACGGCAACGCGCCCCAGATGGTCGGTTCATCCATGCTGCCGGGGAGGGGGCGGGGCCCAGAGGTGTAGAACAGCGCGAGCGTCATTAGCATCCGACCGCTACAAGCTCGCTGGTACCGATGTCGGGGACAACAAGGGATCCTCACACCGAGATGTGGTTGCAATCTGCGGCCGTCGAGGGAGAAGAGGAGCGCCCGGAGTGTCAGCTCAGCTCGCCGCCGTCGGCCTCGTGCTCGAAGCAGGTTCGTAGCGACGCACAGGTCAATATCCCCCGCCCCTCGTCGCGCCTCTTTTGATCCTGGAGCACCTTGAGGAAGTTGTCGAGGCCATTGACCTGGACATCGCGGCACCCGAAGCGCAGCAGCGCCTTTGCAAACGCGGCCACCGAGTCTGTTGCGGGGCAGCCAGGGATGGTGGGGTCCACACTGATCAGCAAGGAGAGGCTTCCCGGGTGGCAGAGAGAAGAGAGGCGGACGACGCACGGATGACGAGGCTCGGCGCCATGCTGCGGTGCGTGGATTGAACCGGTATCTCGGATCGTTCTGTGCGCAGAGAAGCGGCCCGGTACGGCGGCTCGAGGTCGTGGTCGATTGAGCGGATGGACGACAATGACCCGACGGTCCTCTGCGAGTGCTGGCCCTTGGCGAGGTCGATTCCCGGAGCGGTGGGTTCGATAGGTTAGGTAGAGGCGAACGGATGCGGTGGTGGTCGTGGCGATGTTGTCCACGTCCTGGCCAGACAGGCAGGCCAGGCAGGCCAGGCAGGCTAGGGAGGCTAGGCAGGCAAGGGTCCTCTGCTTGGCCCTCGGCGGCGTCGATCCGCATCCCCCTGCCCGGCCCGCCATGTCGAGCCGTAGCCGGCGGCGCCCGAGGCAACAGCGGGGCCCGCCCACCTGCCTGGAAGAAACTCATCGGAAAATTGCGAAAAAAAACGTGGACAGCTGCAGGGCTGACGAGAGGGCGGCCGCTTGTCCGAGATCCGAAGTCATGCAGCTTGCCGTCAACTTGCCTGCCTGCCTGCCTGCCTGCCTGTCTGCCTGCCTGCCTGCCGTCTGTCCTCTCCCTCTCCCGCACAGCCAAGCCTGTCAGCACCACGTAATCTTCTCGCCGAGATGGGGCGGGGCCATCAGCAGCCACGGCGGCTCACCTTTTTCGCCTCCACCAGCCACCACCACCACTACGACCTTCGCACCTTGCAACTCGCACCTCGCCCGACCCTTACCACACACAGCCCACACACACACGCATCTCCGTTTACGATGGACTTCAACCTCTCGGGACTCAAGGGCTCGACGGCGGCCGAAAAGAAGGAGGCTATCAAGCAACAAGTGTACGTCTCCCCCCTTCCTCGCTCCTCGCTCCCCTCTTCTTCATCACTGCCTCTCGAACCCGCTCACCCAGACCTGCCCTCCTCTTTGCTCTCCGTCGGCGGAATGGTGAAACAGGACGTCGGAGCTGGCAATGGCCAACGCACAGCAGCTCATCACAAAGGCGACGGAAAAGTGCTACGCAAAGTGCATCCCGGCCCCCGGCGCCTCGGGTCTCTCGGGCAAGGAGGAGACCTGCCTCACCCGGTGCATGGAGAGGTACTTTGAGGCCTTCAACGTCGTCTCCTCCACCTATGTACGCAGGGTCAGCAACGAGCGCGCCGCAGGTGCCGTCAGTGGCGCTCTCTGATTCGCCCCCGTCGCCTCTCGCACCCGGAGCTGCATCCTGGCCTGGCCGCGCAGCTTGATGCCGTGGCGAGATCGTGCGACGAGCGACGTGCACCTCGCACCCGCATCTCGCACACGCACACACAAACACACACCTCTCTGTACACTAAAAGCGGGCCATCATCGGCCGACCCGCTCACGAAACTCGCACTTGTACCTGGCCTGCCGACTGGCCTGCTGACCCTACCTTCAGCCCGTGGTGGGCGGCATCACGCACAACGAGCCTGATGCGGGACTCTGCCGACTGATCTTTGTTCGATTCCATTCCGACACAGCATGGCGGCAGACATCGAGCCAAGCATCCCGGCTGCGGGGTCAACATACAGTCGCCGCCGCCGCGCGCGCGCGCGCTCACGCCCGGCTCTCGATGCGAGTCACGACGGGACGGTGGTCGCTGATCAGGAACCCGGCATCCGTCTCGCTCCAGCTCGACACGACGCCGTGGCTCCTGATCCTCCACCGCCCGCCCTCTGTCTTTCCTCCGCCGTCGCTGCGCTTCTTTGTCCCCTCGAGCACGGCGTCGTCGCGCGTCTGGTCGACGACGGCGCCGTTGTCGAGGAGCATGATAAAGTCGAGGCGGTCCTCGACGGCGGTGCGGTCCGACGGCTCAAAGTCGGTAAACGTGCGCAGGGGACCGTAGGGCACCGAGAGGCGGCCGCGCTCCGACGACGTAATGTTGGTCGTAAACGGCTGCGGCGCCACCGACCCCGAGGCCAGCTGGGCGTCGCGCGGCGACTCGTCGATGGTCAGGTAGGGCGACGTGTGGAGCGTGGGCACCGACAGGGCCGTGTCGAGGAACGAGGGGCCCGTCGAGCCGGTCTGGTCCTTGGGCACCGAGTAGTGGCCGCCGACGAGCGAGGTCCAGGAGCCTTCGTTGCGCGGGCTGTTGAGGTCGCCGACGAGGATGACGAGCGGCTCGGCCACGTCGTCCGCCTTGTCGCTGCCGGCGGGATGGTGTCGGCGCTGCCATTGTTTGGTCTTGTCGGCGGCCTGCTGGGCGCGCCTGAGGATGAGCTTGCTGCTTTCGCTGCGGGCCACGACGCCGGCGTTGTCGTAGTGGGTGGAAAAGACGTGGACCAGCTCGCCCGTGTCCCTGATGCGCAGGGCGACGTGGGTGCACATGCGCGTCAGCCCGGCGTCCCAGCCGACGCTGCCGACCTTTTCGGGCGTGGGGCTGAGCCAGAAGTGCTCGTAGCCCTTGGGACCGACGCCGCCCTGGGATTCGGGGACCAGCTCCAACACGTCGCGCTTCCACCAGAGGGGCACGGCCTCGCCGGCGCGCCTTCCGTCGTCGCGGCCGACGCCGACGGTCTGGTAGTCGTCGCCGATCCACTGGCGGAGGTTCGAGTAGGGCGCGTCGAGGACCTCCTGCATGGCAAACAGGTCCCAGTTGTGGAAGAGGACGGTGTCGGCGATGCGTGGCCCGCGGAGGAACCAGCTGCGCTCGCCCCAGTACTTTTGGCGGAGCGCCGGGTTGGCCCCCCTGGCCACCAGGGGGGTCTGGTGGGGCAGCGCCGGCACGGCCTCGTCGACGTGCTGCTGGGACTGCTTGCGGCCGGTGATGGCGCGCTTGATGCGCTGGAGGGGGGCGCGGGCCGAGTCGTAGTTTGCGTCGTTCGAGTAGCGGATGTTGAACGAGGCGATGGTGAGCGAGGTGGCGCGCTTGCGGGTCGGTGGTGCGTGGTCGTCGGAGACGGGGAAGGGATGCTGCTGCTGCTGCTGCTGCTGCTGCTGCTGGTGGGAGACGGCGCGTTGCACGATGCGCTTGAGCTGGTCAGGCGCGGTCGAGGAGAGGAAGGGGTGGGCGATGGCGGGCTGGAGGAGGGTGAGGAAGAGGCAGGGGGCGAGTGCCAGGACGAGGAAGGCGAGCAGCGCCCGCTTGAGGCGCGGGTAGGGCATGGCGTGCGGAGGATGGTCCTTGCCAGCAGAGCGAGAGCGAGAGAAGCGGTGGCGGTGGCAGTCGAGGTGGCGGTGGAGATGAGGTGGTGGAGAGACGGAGGACCGAGGCCGGAGGGAGATGGAGCAGAGGGCACGCCGCCTTTATGGCCAGCAGCCCCAACCCCCAACCGAACCCTCGTCAAGAGAAGTGGAGCACGCCGGGGCTCAACCCTGGCCCCTTGTTGCATGTCGTGCCCCCCAGTGACCAGCCGTGGCGGGTATCTCGGTCGATTCCAAGACGCCGAACAGACTGAGGTCGAGCACGTTGTCGCTCGTCGTGCGTCGACGCTCGCCTAGACGCTCTGTTGGATGGCCGCACTCGGCACGTTCGACGCAGGCCAATCGATGCCACAGAAGGCGGGCGAGACCCACGGCAGGCCAGGGCCAGGCTGCGACGGACGGAGGCTCATCGAACAGGTTGCTTGTGCGCGGCGCGTCGCCGTCGTGGGGGTGGGGTTTGACAGGCGTCACGTTGTGCTGCACTCTATCTGAGCGATGCATTGGAAAGAAGGTTCCCCGGCCGTGGGTCGATCCACGGTCCACGCCGGAGGTGGGCGTCGGCGGTGCGCACAGATAGAGAGCCTACGTCGCCGCAGGCAACCAAGCTGCAACGGCGCGGGCACAAAGTCGCCGGTGACGCCGCCCGCCGCCCGCCCCCCGCCGCCTTGTCGGAAGTCGGGCAACAGCAGCCCAGCCAGGCTTGGCCTCGACCTCTTCTTACGTGACGCCGAGGACCCTGGCTGGTCGACGCTCCCCTCGTTGCTCCTCGGTCTGGCTCTTGCCCTCCTCCTCCCACCACGCCCTCTCGCCTCGACAACCAACGTGGGCTCCACCATTGCAACCACCACGCCCGTACTCGCCTCGACCGGCAATCTCTCTTCTCTCTTCTCTCTCTGCCCCTCGCCGCGCGCACGCACGCACCTCGACGCGGACCGCTGCCGCCGACGACATGAAGGCCACCGCTACCAGGGCCGTCTGCGCCGCCGTCGCAAACGTGGCCGCGACTCGGCCCGCTGTCGCCTCGTCCTCGTCCTCTGCGTTCGCCTCTGGCTCGCTCTCGCACCTGCCCAACCCGGCGTGGCCCCGGTACGCTCGTGGCGCACGTCGTCTCTACTCGGCCCAGCCGACGCCTCCTCCTCAACCCGACACGTTTGCTTCCACACCGCCTCACCACTCCCTGCCTCTGTCGTCGTCGGATCCCAGCGGCACCGCCCGGCCAACCATCGATCCCAGCTCTGACCCCGGCTCCAGCCCTCAGGACAAGGGTAGCGGCGGCGGCGGCAGCAGCGGGGGTCAAGGCCGAGCCATCGTCTACATCCTCGCTACAACAGCCACCATCGGCGCGCTCAATTACTTCTTCCTCTCCAGCCCGCCCTCGTCGTCGTCGGACGCCGCACGTGCCAAGCTGCATCTCGAGCCGCGGCGCTACAACAGCCTGCCCCTCGTCTCGACCCAATTCTACCCGACCCCGACGGAAACGGCGTCGGAGCACAAGCACCTTCAGATCCTCCTTCCCCTCTCCCCTGCCCCCCCATCGCCCTCTGCGGACAGAAGAAACGTCGAGGATGGCGACGACGTGATGGACCGGCTGCGCATCCGCAGCGTCTACATCAAGGAACCGGCGCTCCAGATCGAACGCGCCTACACGCCGCTCTACGATACGCTCCCCGGCAGCCACGTCGGGGCCGGACCGCACCTCGACCTCATCATCAAGCGGTATCCCGACGGCGAACTCGGTCGGTACGCCCACCGACTCGCGCCCGGCCACCAGGTCGAGGTGCGCGGTCCCGTCGACACGTGGAGCTACGCCGCCCACCATGCTGCGACGGCGACGGCAACGACGGAGCCGATTTCGCCGCCAGAGGAAATCGTCATGCTCGTCGGTGGGACGGGCATCACGCCGGCCTACCAGCTCATCACGTCGCTGCTCGGTCGACCATCATCGTCATCCTCGCCGAATGGACCCACGGGCGATGCTGGAGCGGCGGCACGCCGGCCCAAACTGACGCTGCTATACGCCACATCGAGCCTGCGATCCGCGCTTCTGCTGCCGCAGCTGCACAACCTCGTCTTGGCACATCCGGACCGGCTGCGCGTCGCCGTCTTTGCAGATTCGCTCGAAACCAGCCAGGCGGCGTCGGCGTCGGCGTCGGCGAGGTCTGTTTCGGGACAAGTCGCGGCGAGGGCGGAAGCGACACGGTCGTGTGAATTCTTCCAACCGCACCTCGGTGCCGGTGCGCCACTGGAGCTTCACCGCAACCCTTTGGCGGGGGGGATGGGATCGGGCTCGGCCAGTCTGGTCAGACTGGTCCGTCGACCGTTTGAAGTCGTTGGACTCCTCTCCTCCTCCTCCCGTGTTTCCGGGATCGGGGGAGTGGAAGAATGGTTCCAGACCGGGACGGGGAAGGGTATATCTCCTCACTCGTTCCTCACCTCCTCCTCCTCCTCCTCCACTACCGGTGGTGGTGGTGTGATACCGGTGTACGAATCACGGATCACATCCGAGCATATCCGTCTCTTTTCCCCTCCTTCCTCCTCCTCCTCCTCCTCC
>NW_006920878.1:827281-837433 GCF_000417875.1 Pseudozyma flocculosa PF-1
CCGGTACGTACGTACCGTACGTACCGTACGTCCGCGTACTCGTCCGTCGTTCCTCCTTCCTCCTCCTCCTCCTCCTCCTCCTCCTCCTCCTCCTCCTCCTCCTCCTCCTCCTCCTCCTCCTCCTCCTCCTCCTCCTCAGGTCTAGACAGTGAGGAAGGAAAAAAGGTGGTGGTGCTAGTATGTGGACCAGACGGTATGGTATCGACCCTCGCAGGTCCAAAGGCGAGAGACGGAGTCGCTCAAGGTCCCCTCGTCGGTACACTGGCCCACCTGGGCTATACCAGTGCCCAGGTCTGGAAACTCTAGCTCGACCCCCTATCCCCTTGCCTTGCCTTGCCTTGCCTTGCCTTGCCTTCTGCTCCACCCCTCCTTTCCCTTCTGCTCCACTCCGCCCCCACGGTCCGTACCGCTCTTTCACGGGTGCTCACGCTGCATCGCTGCTAATCCACATCGCCATGCACGCCGCCGCCACGCAGACAAAAGACGATTCGCATCGACATGCGCGTACGCCGCGGAGAGCAGCGTTCCAATCGCCGCCGTCGTCGTCCTTGTCGTCATCGTCATCGTCAGCCGAAAAGCAAGCGCGGCGAAGGGGGAAGAAAAGAATGACAGCGAATCGACCGCTCCAACGACGACAGGCAGCAGACACGGACAGAAGCGGATTGACCGACGGGAAAGACGGAAAACAGGAGGGGCTAGGGAGGGGGGGACCAGAATTCGAAAAGACGAGAACAAGGGGGGAGGCGGGGCCAAACCGAACTTGGCCTGGAATCGCCGGCGACGACTGGCTACTCCTGGATCTGGGCGCCCTCGCCGTCCTCGCGCTTCTTGAGGACGAGCTTCTGGCCGTCGGTGATCCGCCTCCACACGTCGTGGATGTCGTCGACGACCGTCTCAAAGTGCGACGTGGCGTCGTAGGATCGCGTGATAAAGATGTTGTCCTCCTTGCCATTCGAAACCGGCTCCTCGAGCGGGCTCACCGTGACGAACCTGGCGCACATGCGGCAGCAAGACGAGAGGCGAGGAGGGAAGACAAGCAGAGGAGACGAGCGAGGCAGGACAGTCGGGTCGAAACGGCGTCAGAGGCAGGTCGCATGCGGCATCCACGCGAGCGGTCGCAGGCAACGCTACTCACTTGTCGTAGATGGGGCCCAGCAGGTCGAGGCCGGGCCGCAGCTCGAGCTCGGGCTTGTCCGTCTCGACAATCGTCGACACCTGCGCCACGTAGATGTCGCGCGCGCACACGTTGTGGGTGCCCGACACCTCCGCAATGTAGATGTCTGGGACGGTGACGGGGGCGAGGCCGGGTCCAGCAGACAGGGGCGTCAAAAGGCATAGAGGTTGGTCAGCCCGTCCGTCCGTACGTTCGGTCCGTCTCCCTGGCTTCCCCCACACACCGGGCGAGCGGCGAGCGCAACTCTCCCTCTTCTCTTCCTGGGGCGTCCTCCGCTCGATCCCCCGCCAACTCACCGTGCTTCCGGCCGACCTGGTTCTGCGGGATGATGAGCTGGACCGAGTCCGAGTTGTCGGTGTTGGGGATGGGGTGCTTGAGGATGCAGATGGCGCGCACGACCTTGGCCGTCTCGCGGATCTTTTCCTTGCCGGCGACGCCGCCGCGGAAGTAGCTCGGGTCGCCAATGAGCATGGCGGCCTTGACCGTCTCATCGCCGCTGCGGACGCCCTCAAACTTGCCCGTCTCCTGGTTGACGACGATCTCGTCGATGGGCTTGTCGAGCATGTAGGTGCCGCCGTAGATGGCCGACAGGCGGGCAAAGCCCTGGGGCAGCTCGCCCAGGCCGTAGAGCGGGTAGATGTAGGGCGACTTTCCGTACCGGGCCATCGACGACGTGTAGAGGATGATGCGGTCGTACGTCTCGCGCGCCGGTCGCTGCATGTAGCTGCGGGCATGGAAAGGATGGACGGACGTCCAAGCCGCGTTTCGAGCGAGGCAGGGGTCAGCAGATGCAGGCAGCCGAGCTTCCGTCGGCTGGCTCATGGTACACTCACGAGTCGTCGAGGTGCAGGGCCATGGCGTGGCCGATAAAGTCCTTGGTGCCGGGCTCGAGGCCAAAGTAGTTGAAGACCTTTTCCATCGAGTCCGAGTCGAGGTCGAGGGCTGTCGCGGGTCAGGAGGGGGTGAGTCAAGGGTCAGTCAGTCGGTCAGTCGGTCGTTTCGGCTGTGGGAACCGCGGGACCGGCCGCTGTGGACGCACTCTGGTGGGTGGCGGGGTCGTCGTCGCGCCAGTTCTGGAGGAACTCAAAGAACTTCTTGGCCCTGCGCTTCTCAAAGAGGCCCATGAGCGAGGAGCGGACGGCCTCCATCTCGGTTGCGGGCACCTTTGCAATTTTGCCGTCGCGGTAGACAAAGGATGCGGCAATCTGCTTGAACTCGAGGTAGCGGGTGACGTCGGTGTGGACGAGCATCTTTGTGAGCTCGCCGTTGGCCATCATAAACTTGGGGATGAGGTCGATGGCATAGTCGCGGTCGCGGCCGATGTCGGTGGGGGGCTCCTGACCGGGGCGGAACTTGTTGTAGAGCTGGGTGAGGTTGAGGGATGCGCACTCGCCGCCGTAGAAGTCGTGGCGGTCGATGTGGAGCACCTTTTTGCCCTCGATCGAGAGGAGGGCCGAGAGGACGCACTCGGTCACACCGGTGCCGAGGATGACGGCGTCTGGCGGAGCGGAGCGAGGTGCCGGGGAGAGAGTGGCGAACGAGGGGCAGAAACAATGGGACCACGCGGGGGGCGCGAGGACGACGGGGGCGAAGACGAAGGAGGGTGTGGTAGCATCAGGATGAGGAGGAGGAGGAGGAGGAGGAGGAGGACAGCAGCGATTGATCAGCTGAGAAGGTAGCAGACAGAGTGTCGCCGCCGCGGCGATGGACACGCACCGTAGGTCTCATCCATGTTTGGTGTAGGGACTAGACGAGGAGCAGTGGCGGGTCTATGGAAGGTCGAAGAGCGCAGCGGGAGCAGTGTGCGCCGGGCAAGTTGGCGGTGTGTGTGCGTGTGTGTGTAGTCAAGAAGGGGACGACGCAGCAAGCGACAGGGGACGGGCAGTGATGGTGGTGTCGAGGATGATGGTGATGGTGATGGTGATGGTGGTGACGGCGGCGGAGACGGAGACGGAGACGAGGGGCCGAGGGCAACCCAGAGGAACGAGCGGCGAGGAGTCGAGTGGGCCCGCCCGCCCGCCCGCCCGCCAGCCAGCCAGCCAGCCAACCAACACCTGGCGTGGCGCACGCTCCCCCTGGCTTGCCGCCTGGCCGGGCCTGGCCTGAGGTGGGTCTGGCCTGCTGCGTGGGCCCCTGCGTCTGGTCGGCCATGACGACAAAAAGGTCGGCTTATGTCATCATGACAAGCTGGGTTGGACCCCACCCCGCGTGCTCGGGCCACCGGCGCGGGGGCCAGCTGGCCAAGGCCAAGGCAGGGCGTGCCAGCAACGTCAGGCTGCGTGGCGAAGCGAGGCGTGGCAGGCAGGCTTCCCTCTCTCTGGCGCGGGCAGCCGGGGTGTTGGACTCTGGGTTGGGCCTGGCGCTGCTGCTGCTGCTGCTGCTGCTGGCTGGCTGGTCGGCGGTGAGGCTTCCGCTGTCTGCGTGGTCGCAAAGCTCCACATCCGACGAGAGGGGCTGTCGGCCGCGCTGCTTGTCTGGCTGTCTGTTCTGTTGCTCGGCCTCGGCGTAGTGTGCCAGCTGGTGGGCGTGGCCGGCCTGGTCGGGGCGCTGCTCGATCCTCATCTCAAATGGCGGTGCCTGGCTCGCTCCCGCTTGCTTCTTCTGTCGTCCCTCCGCCTGTCCACCTCTCTCCGCTTCTCTCCCTCACCTTTCCCCTCCCTCTTTGACTGGTCGCCGCTGCTTCGTCTCGTCTCTCCCACAGCGCCACCCGGATCGCCCACAGCACCAAAGCGCCCAACCAACCAATCCCCGGGGCAATGTCGCGCTAGACTCGCCACTGGTCCTTTCACCCACACCGCGCGTCCCTAGTGGCTCGACGCAGCGCTCATCTTCCTTCTCCCCCTTTCACACGGCCCGCTCACGCCCAGCACCATCGCCAGCATCGCAAACATGCTCCGCGAGCTCTTCTACTACATCCTCGGCGGCATCACCTTCCTCCCCCTCTGCCTCGTCGCCGGCCTCGTCCACTTCCACCTCACCTGCCCGCCCCTGGACGCCCAAGATGCTGGCCACGGCATCAGCCCCGATGTCGAGCTCACACAGGAGCGCAAGGTCATGGCCCTCGACCTCGCCGCTGCAAACGCCGCACTCGTCTCGGAGCTGGAAAGCAACAGGGGAAAGGACCGCCCACAGGGCAGCTCCACCGCTCCCGCTGCGGCAAAGCGCCTCGGCCCCGGGCCCGCTCCCTCTGCCGGTACCAAGCCCCACCTCTCTGGGCCTCTCGTCGTCAGACCTCGATTCGCAGCCGACGCAGACGTCGCAGCCACCGCCGCCGCCGCCTCGACCACGGCCGCTGCTCCCTCGTCGTCTTCTCTGAGCAACTCGGACCTGGCAGGAAATAGCTCCGATGCCGGCCGGAAGCCCGCCTCCAATAACGCCAACGCCGGCCCCAGCTCCAGCAGCGCCGGTGGCACCAGCTACATGACGCAGATGTACAAGGGCCTGCTCGACTACCGCAAAATGGGGACAAAGAGGACACTTCCCCCCTCGGCCGACTCAAAGGGAACACAGCCCGGTCAGAACGGCGCCAGCGGCCCGACATCGGCCACCGGCACCGGCACCGGCACCGGCTCAGGCGCAGGATCGGACACCAACCTCACCGGCACCGTGGGCAGGGAGAGCTTCCACTGCATACTCAAGGCCCCCATCCTCTACCTCTACTCGTCCGACGATGTGTCCGACCCCAGCACCGAGTGCCACGCCGCCATCGACCTGCGCGGCAAGCGCGTCAGCATCTTTGTCGCCGGCCTCGGCGATACCATGGGCGAGCCGGACACAGACGAGGAGGATGACGACGACGACGACCGGGACAATGACGATGACGACCAGAACAGACCAAACGGCGGGCATCGGGCAGCGGGCGGGGACGGCGCAGACGACGGTGCGAGCCGCAACCAGCGACAGGGGCATCCCTCTACGAACAAGCCGCAGCCAGGTCCGCTGGCCGCAGTCAAGGACGCGGCCGGCGCCTACGACACCCAGAGCAGCGCGGGCAGCGACGCCGAGGCCCTGCCTGCCGCCAATGCCGATGGCCGTCGGGCCGCCTCGAAGCTCGCCAGGGCCGGCTGGAAAAAGGCCAAGCGCGTCGCGGTGCGCGACGGCGAGCTCTTCATGAAACGCAACGCGATCCGCATCCTCGGCAACTGGACTGGCCGCTCCGCCGGCTCCAAATCGCAGCGGTCGGCACCTGGCCAGGGCCGCCAGCAGCGTCCACAGTGGTTCATCTTCTGCAAGAGCACCAACTCGATGGAGGACTGGTACCACGCGCTGCTGCAGGCCTCGTTCATGCCCGAGAGCGGCCCGAAAGCCGGAGCGGCGACGGGCGTCGACGGCGGCGGCGCACCCACGCTCTCGCTGCGACCAGGACAGGATCCGCTCGACCCGGTCTTTTCCAAGGAAGACATGGCGTCGCTGCTCGTCTCGCTCGACAGCCTGCCGGACCCGATCCCACTGCGATGGCTCAACGCCATGGTGGGCCGCATCTTCTACTCGGTCTACCGCACCGCCTGGCTCGAGGACTACATCACGCGCAAGATGATGAAGAAGATCTCGCGGGTCAAGACGCCCGGCTTCCTCGGCGACATCAAGGTGCAGGAGGTCGATGTGGGGCGGCGCGCCCCGGGCTTCAGCCGGCCCATGCTCAAGTCGCTCACCAGCGACGGCGAAGCGAGCATGGAGGTGGCGTGCCACTATGTGGGCGAGGTGCGCATCACCATCGCCACCTCGGTCACCATCTCGCTCGGCTCGCGCTTCAAGCCGTACACGATCCCCCTGGTGCTCGCCGTGGTGCTGCGCTCGCTCGAGGGCAACCTGCTGCTCCAGGTCAAGCCGCCGCCCAGCAACCGCCTCTGGTTCGGCTTCACCTCGCTGCCCAAGATGGAGATCGACGTCGAGCCCGTCGTCAGCGCGCGCAAGGTGCAATGGGGCATGGTGACGCGCCTCATCGAGGGAAGGATCCGAGAGCTGGTGAGTTGCAGCGTCGGGCTCAAGTCCCCTTCCCGCATCGCATCGCGTGGCGTCGCACCGCACAGCAGCGCACTGACCGTCCCTCGCCTTCATCCTGCCGTGCGCTGCCGCCATGAACCAGCTGACGGAGTCGATCGTCGTGCCTAACATGGACGACGTGCCCTTCTTCGACACCCGCGGCCTTCCGCATCGAGGCGCTATCTTCGGAGACGCCGCCAAGCGACCCGACGACTCGCTGTCGACGGCGGCGAGCAACGAAGTGGCCAAGGCGGCGCAGCCCGACGCCGCCACTGCCGCCACCGCCGCCACCGCCGCCGTCGCCGCTGCTGCTCAAAGAGGCCACCAGAGCGCACCGGCGTCGGGCGCCACGACCCCGTCTTCTGTCGAGACAAAGCAACTCAACGGACCATCGGCAGACGGCGGCGCAGCCACCTCCACGGCGACCGCCGACAGGGGGGACGCCGCCTCGCTGCGAAACCGAAAGAGCAGCAATCTCAAGGCGGCGCAGGATCCCTCCCACCCGCAGCAGCAGCATCGTCTCTCGTCGCCCGCCGCCGCTGGCCTTAGTGATCTCCTCTCGCGCGACTTGGCCGCCGGCGGCTCCCTTTCGAACGACAAGCTGTCGACGTCGCCATCGCGATCCGACTCGAGGCTCTCGCAGCAGCAGCAGCAACAGCAGCACAGCCAGCCGCAGCAGCCGCAGCAGCAGCAACAATCACAGAACCGCAAGAGCTGGTTTGGCGGAGGCTCGCGCCAATCGGCGACACCCGGTCCCACGCCGTCCTCGTCGCTGCCTCCGGGCAGTCGCTCCAGAGGTGGCAAGGGCCGCGAGCAGAGCAGCCTCGCGTGGGGCAACGCCAGCCTCAGCCACGTGCCCGGCCGTTCCCTGCAGCCGCAGCAGCAGTCGTCGCCTAAGCTGGAGCCGATGCAGGACCTCGTCGCCGCGGATGGCCAGAATCAAGGCGCAGGCACGGCTGTCGACGCTGGATTCGAAAGCCACCGCCGCAACAACAAGAGCATCAGCTCGATCTCGTCCTCTGCTCTGGGCACAGATGAGAGCGGCGCGAGTGCCCTGACAGACAGGCTCGACGCCCCTGCAGCGGTTCCCGCCACCGAAGCAACCGAAGCGGCCTCCAAAACTGGGGCCGACCTCGCTGCACCGGACCAAGGATCCGACGCCCCGACGCCGAGGGCCGAGCACTATCCCGGCAGCACCACCTCGTCGTCGAAGGCGCCCTCGTTGATGGTATCCAAGGCGTCGGAGGAGGACGTCGCTGCCCTGGGCGGCGACAGCGGTGAAGCGGCGAGCCATGAAGCCCGGCCAGACTCGGCCCTCGCCATCGAGACCGGCGGCAGGCAAGAACCTCTGATCGACAGCCCATCGAGCCTCGTCGGTAGCGGCCATCAACCACGGTCGTCGTCACCGTCGTCATTGGGCAGCGATCTGCGCCTCGTGCCAGCTGATCACGATGCGGGGGATGCCGACGACGCCGAGGCGTCAGCCGATGAGGACAACGACGGGACATCGTTGTCAAAGTCGCTCGGCGCCTCGGGCCGTTCCATGGGCGGCTACGACGGCAGCAGCATCTCGCGCACCTCGAGCAGCCCCTCGGTCGCCAGCGGCGTCAAGTCGACGCACGGCTTTGCTCCGCCCCCGCGCAGAACTGCCGCCGCTCCCCCCACCCGTCGTGACAACGACGCCGCCAAAGCCAACGACTCGGCCTCTTCGGGCCTGGGCGCGGCGTACCAGAGCCGCTACGGGCTGGGCGGCGCCAGCGACGCTTCCTCTCTGTCCTCGCCCTCGTCCGAAGGCCCGGCTTCCGCCACGACGGCGCTGCTGCTCAGCTCCTGGACCAAGGCCAAGGCGAGCATGGCCGACAAGGAGAGCCGCCAGGCCGCGGCCAAGGACGCCAAGGACGCCATCAAGCGAGGCTGGGCTAGCTGGAACAGCAAGCGCAACGACCGTGGCGGTGGCAACTCTTCTGGGTTCAGCGATGTGGCCAGCACCGCCACGGCGTCGTCGAATCGGTCGTCCGGCCTGCTGTCGTCGGCCAGCAACAGCAGCCGCTTCTCGCTGACGCCATCGAGGTCGAGCTGGTACGGCAACGGGTCCTCGCCGCCGGCCGACCCGACCAGCATGGGCACCGGTCTCGAGAGCGGGCAGCACGGCTCCCGTTCGGGATCGCACAGCAGCATCGCGGCTTCCGCCTCGGCAGCCCTCTCTGAAGCCGAGCGTCGAGCCCATCTGCGCCGAAGCGGGATCCAGGACGAAGTCGACGACAGCGGCAGCGCCCGTTCGAGCTCGAGCGGCCGGCAGCCGTACCGTGAGCTGCGGGCCAGCAAGGCGGCTCACCAGGGCGGCCCGCGGCCCGATTACGACCAGCCCGCCGCGGACCCCTCCTCGACCTCTTCGGGACAGTGGAGCGTCTCGGTGCCTAGCCTCGCGGCCCCGGCCCCAGCGCTGCAAAGGCAGGCGTCTGAAAACAGCGGCCACCAGCGGGATGCTCGAGAGCCCAACCGGGGCCATGGCGACTATCCGGCACGTGGCGAGGCGCGCGGCCTCGAGGGAAGCCAAGGGTCTCCGGTCAACACGGTGCCGAGGCGACGTGTCAGCAGCACGGCTTCGAGCGGAGCTGGCGGTGGCGTCAGCTTCATGCCACCCGCGCCGACGACGACGACGGGCCTGGCGTCGACCTCGAGCTTCTCCGGCTCCACCCTCAGCCCCATCGAGGGCCAGTCGCCGCTGCCCACGCCACCGACCGACCCGATGCGCGGTAGCAGTCCGGAAGAGGCGTCCGGGCTGGGTCTCAGGCAGCCACCGCCGACGGCGCAGGCTGAGCCGGCTGCCCGCAGCGACGAGGCGTTCCGCTCTCCTGCGTCTTCGGCCAGCGACAAGAGGACCCCGAGAGCTGATGCGACGACGACACTCTCGCCGGAGATGCACACGACTTCGCCGCGGCTGTACGGATCAGCCGTCGTGGGCGCTGGGGGCATGGCGACGCCCTCTTCTCCTAGCATGGGCGGCGGCGCCAAGGTGCAGACGCAGCCGGGCAGGGCGGCCATGATGGCGGTGCCGGGCATTCCGTCGATGCAGAAGTCGATCCCGCAGAGCTTCAGCGCGCCGCCGCCGACCGAGGCCATGTCGGCTGCATCGCAGCCGCCGCAGCCGCGCACGTCTGGCTCGCCGACCATGACGCGGATGGGGTCCATGTTCCGGATGTCCGGCCTAGGGTCGGAGGGCGGTGGGCAAGCCGTTGACGCCAAAACGAGCGGAGGCGCTGTCGACCCCGGTACGGTGACAGCAAACCCGCTCGAGGATGAGCTGCCCGTTCCGAGCGCCGCCGTCTCTGGTGACGGAAGGGGCATCGATCAGGCCACCGACCGAGCCCCCGCCGACGACGCTGCTGGTGGCCTTGGGCTGACCAACCTGACGCCATCGGTCTCGGCGACTGAAGTAGCCGCTTCCAGCATCCCAGAGGGCGAGGCAGACGATGCGGCGCCGAGCAGCATGCCCGGCGAGACGGATGATGGCGAGACGGTGTCTGGACCGGCGGGGGTCGCAGCGGCGGCCATGCCTGCGCCGGCGAGGGGCGTCGGCGAGGAGGTTGCTGCAGGAGGCCCGGGCCCAAGCCAAGGCAAAAGCCAACAGCCGACGCCGACGGAGCAAGGCGAGGTCGAGGGCGTGACCACCGATGATGACGGGGCGGGTACGTTTGCAGAGGTGGCGGCGGCCGAGGGACCGGCCGTGGACCGCGAGTTTGCCGAGTCGCAGCTCGACATGGGACCGGCCGTCGCGGTGGGCAGCAGCGAGGTTAAGCTCGACGACGGGTCGAGGCAGCGACCGCAGCGCGAGGGCGTGTCTGCCCAAGGCGGGCGACCTTGGATCCACTGAGCTGGGGGCGTGGGGGGGGGGGGGGGGGGGGCGTGTGTCGTGTTGTTACGTACGACGCGACGCGACGCGACGACGACGACGCGCGCGGTGTAGTGTGTACGTAGTACGTACGTACCGTACC
>NW_006920878.1:837506-846854 GCF_000417875.1 Pseudozyma flocculosa PF-1
GGGGGAGCTGTAGCGTCTGTTTGTACGAAGCCAGCCAGCACGGCACGACACGGCACGGCGTGATGTGGATTCATGATCATCCCGACGAACAGGCTGCGATCGAGACATGGATTCGACCAGCTCGTTGGGCTCAGTCGCTCGTGGTGAAGGAAAAGCGGCGCGAAATGCGGGTCGAAATTGGCCAGGCCTGGCCCAGGCTAGGGGTGCACGCGAGCTGGTGCCCTCACTCTGGCTTTTGCGGGCCCATTGTGACCTCAGCGCGCTTGTTGTCAGCGTGGACTCGAAGCTGGCTTTTGGGATGTTGTCTGCCGCGGCAGAGGGGAGTGGCAGGAGGCAGATGGGAGGCGTCGCTCGTTGCCAGCCAGGTCGGGCGGGGCCGGCGGGGCTACGGGGGTGGCGGTGGGTGGCAGCGAGCAGAGCGGGGCGGGCCGTGCGTGGGCGAGCGAGCGAGGGGCTTGGCTGCTCCACTTCGGCGTCTGGCGGGCGTCAGTCGAGCACCTCCGGTCCCTCGTCCTTTCTTTGCTACCGACATGCCACTGCACCGCCTTGCACCTTCACTACCGCCATCGAAGACACACGAGCGAGCTTACTCCCGTCAAGGCATACCTAACACTGTCAGTCACAGCCTGCTACGACGAGCAGCCCAGCTCGAAACGATACCGAGATACCATGACGGACGGGGCCATTTGCATCTGAGCCGCCCCGACCGACCACCTTGGCTCACGACCGCGACCACGCCGACGCAATCCCCTGCGGCGCCTCGCTGCTGCCCAGCATGGAGACGGATACTCGCCCGCGCCGCCGCTACGACGACGGAAGTGTGGTTCCTCTGCCCCACGGTGCTGCACGAGAGGCGACCGACAGGACCGACGAGGCCGAGGTTGAGCGGCTCCTCGGCGCTGCGCAGCCTCCCAGCCTCTGGGCATCGACGCACGACCGGCTCCGCGAACTTGCGCGCGAACACTGGGATCGACAACCCGCTCCCCTGCCCCTAGATGACCGGGATAGCCACGACGATGATGAAGCCGATGAACGGCACGGTCCCACCGCTGGCCCATCGACTTCTTCCTCTGCATCGTCGAGCAGATCAAGAGCGGCAGCAGCGGCAGCGGAGGCCGAAATCAAGGCCCAGATCGAGCAGCGTCGCAGGCACCGCTCGCCCACCCCGGCCCCGGAGCGCGATGCCGAGGGCAACGAGCGAATCTGCCGCCTCTGCTTCGCCGACGAGCACGAGCTCAACGACGACGGCACCTCGATGGGCCGCCTCATCTCGCCCTGCCGCTGCCGCGGCAGCATGAAGTACGTCCACGCCAGCTGCCTCTCGCAGTGGCGACACAAGTCGCGCTCCAGCGAGGCGGCGCGCGTGTGCGGCCAGTGCTCGAGCCGCTACCTCTTCCCCACGTCGCCCTGGACGCCCGTCGCCGCCTTCCTCCAGGCCAGCCAGCCCCTCAAGATCCTCATCTCCTTCGTCGTCGTCGCCGCCTTTGTCGTCGTCTCCGGCACCATCGGCACCGCGGCCCTCTACGGCGTGGCCGCGTTCGAGGGGACCCGCCTCGATCCGATCCGCACGGCGGCCCTCGAGCTGCTGCAACCCCCCAAGCCGCCGTGGAACATCACCCTGTCCAAGGACGCCTACGAGGCTACGGTCAATTTCGACTCCACCTTTGACGAGGTCCAGGGCATCTATGGCTCGAGGAAGGAGCTCATGATCCGCGCGTCCCTCGACGTCATCCAGAAGATCAAGACCGAGCACGGCGACGAGTGGGCGGCGTACAGGCGCGCGCAGCAGGAGCACGACGCCGCACGGGGCGACGACCTGGTCCAGGCCGAGCACGCGGCGTCATCGACGGGCGACGACGATGAGTTCGACGAGGACGACCTGCTCAGCGTGCGCGACGAGGGCGGTCAGTACCTCGACAAAAAGATCCGCCGCCGTGGTCACAGCGACCCGGCGGGCTCCGACGGCAAGAGCGAGGGGGGTCCGCGCACCAAAAAGTCGACGACGTCGTCGCTGGACCCCGTCGGCTTCGCCCAGGCGCTAACGGAGCGGCTCATGCAGATGTGGTCGGGCCACGTCGGCGACCACACCCCGACCGACGCATCGCCACAGAGCTCCGAGGAAGGTGCCGCCAGCGACGACCAGAGCGGCGCTTCGGACGGGCCCACTGACCAGCAAGCCGGGGCCGAGGACGCAGGCGCCGCGTCGAAGCGCAAGAAGGGCGGTCCGGAGCTGTCGATCTCGTACAACTTCATGAGCGCCAAGACCTTTGGCGCCGACCCGACGCAGCACATCCTGGTCCGCAGAATGCCCGAGTGGACCGGGCCGCTGCGCTTCGTGCCCTACGCCCTCTACATCATCGTCAGCGAGCGGCTGCACAGCTTCGCACAAGTGCCGGCGCATCTGTGGACGGCCATGACGCGGTGCGCGGTGCTGCTGTCGATCCTCGTGTGCGAGTCGAGGCGCGAGGTCGTCTGGACGCTCTCCAAGGTCGTCGTGGCCGCCACCATCGCCTTTATCGACGAGCACTTCCAGGCGGCGCCGCCGCTGCCGCCCAATGCGGTGCTGCTGGGCCCGCCGCGCAGCCGGTCGCGCCGCTGGGCGTGGCGGGTGCGCGAGGCGCTGTCGTTTGCGTCGACGACCGTCTTCGGCCTCTACTGGCTCAACTGGTGGGGCGGCCTGCCGCTCTCGACCTACCTGGGACCGCGCACGTTTTCGTCGGCCGAGCGCGTCGAGCTGTCGCAGCTGGGCCCCATCTTTGGGCCGATTGGCACGAGCCTGGTCGACTTCGTCTTTCTGCTGCTGGGCAACGTCAGCGGGCGCGCCCACCGCTTCCGGGAGCGGCACACGCGGTGGTGGAAGCGCGCCGACTGGGTGCAGCACGACCGGAGCGCCGCCGAGGGCTACCGCCGCATGCTCGCGGCGATGCTGGGCGACGCCGACCAGGCGCGGACGACGCGGTACGACATGTTCCTCGAGCGCGAGGACGCCCGCCTGCTGCCGGGCAGGGTGAGGCCGGTGCGGCTGGCCACGCTGCCGCGCGAGAGCCGGTGGGCGACCATCATCGCCGTCGGCTGCCTCGTGACGGTGGTGGCGGCGTTCGGTGCGGCCATGAGCTTCGCGTGGGAGACGAGCCTGGTGCAGTTCTACCAGCAGGCGGTGCGGTCGACGACGGACCTGATTCGGCTGCTGGGTAGCTGCGTGCTGAAGCTGCGTGCGCTGCCGTCCGTGGCGGCCGACGCGCTGCGGCGGGCGTACGAGGTGCTGCGCGGCTACTGGCCGCTGTCGACGCTGCCGTCGGCGTCGCAGCAGGACGATGGCGGCGAGGACCAAGGTATCGATGCCGACAACCATGCGCACGCGCCCGCCGATCCGCCGACCAACGCCTTTGCTGGGCTGGGCGCTGAAGCCGGCGAGCCTGGAGGCGGTGCGGGCGGCGACGACGACGACGAGGCGTCGATGCTGCTGAGCGCCGCGGTAGGCTGCTGCGCCAGCATCTACGGGTGCTTCCACGGGAGCATGCTCGTCGTGCGCTTCGTCCTGACCTACCTGCCCATGGCGTGAGTCCGATGGCGATCGAGCCCTTGCCGCTGCTGCATTCTGCGAGAGCGAGGTAACTGACCTCCCCTCCGCTTCGCGTCCGCTGCTGGACTGTCCCCTCGATCCCTGAATGACAGGCCCTTTGCGACTTGCTATGTGATGCTCGAGGAGTGGATCCACTTTGACCTGGCGCAGCAGGAGGTCCTCGATCGCAACGAGCTGCCGCCGGGCGCGTATCGCTAGTCTGGTGGTGCCTGACGGGCCCCGCCCCTTGCGCGCTCACACTTCCACTGTTGCAACGACCGATGGTGCGATATCGTCACACACGATCATGAGCACGTGAGGAATTAGCCTGTGCGACGATGGCCAACGAGGCGAGACGAGGCTCGGTGTGGGTGGTGCTGAAAGGCGGGACAGGCAGGCGTTGTTTGCTGGATGAGGCTGTGCAGGGCTGGGCCGTGCTGGCCGTGCTGGCTGTGCTGCGCTGTTGGCAGAGTGCGGGAGTCGGGCAGGGCAGAAGCAGGGCCTGCCTGGCCTGGTCGTGACCCTGGGCTGGCCTCGAGGCGGCGGCGGCTGGTCCAAGCGCGTGGGGGTTAATGGCGGGCAGCCAGAGGCCTGGCCGGGCAGGTTGAGCGGCCTCTGATGGGCCGAGCGGCGTCCCCCTCCATCGGCAGCCAGAGCGGGCGGGCGGGCGGCTTGGCCTGCCTGCCTGCTGGGCCGACGACGGCAGGCCCACCGCTCCGCTCGGCCTTCGTTGCTCCACCTCTCCCTCTCTCTCCATCTCTCGCCGCCATCATCCCGGATCCCCTCCTACTCCCACCGCCCCTCCTGCCTTCATCGAACTCTCACATCTTGCGCATCCGACCGGCGACACACATCCGACTGGCCACAGCCCCACCCGCCGCGCCGACTCGCCCTTTCCGACCACGGCTTGACGACCAGACACGACACCACCCTTCTTCGGCCGGCAATCCATCCGTAGCACGACCGAGAGAGACTGCATCCATAGCGTCTACGCTCACTCGCCTACGCTCTCTCTGCTCGCTAGAGGCACCGACACACGGCACAAAGCCAACGGGCGAGCGGTAGAGGCTCCGATTCTGATTCCGCAATGTGAGTCCCAGTCGACCTCAACGAGACATACCTCGGTCCCTTCGCCTGCCATCCTGCGCCAGTGGCCCTTCCAACCCTGCATGCTGATTGCGCCAATCTCCTTGCCCCCTGACTTCTCCTTCACCTCGGTGGTCAGGCCACGATTCGAGGACCACCTGCCAACGCGGCCGGTGGACCGCGACAAGGCCGAGTCGGAGCTCTCGCTCAACATCAAAAAGGCCACCAACCCAGACGAGACGGCGCCCAAGCAGAAGCATGTCCGGAGTGAGTGCCGTCCGCCGCCGCTTTCTCGATGGCTATCCCCCTCTCCTCACAGTGCGAGAGGCGTCAGTCTCGTTCATGCAGGCCGCTGAACCGACCCGTTTCTTGGTCCCGACTCGCCTCGCTGCGCGCCCCCCTGCCCGCAGAATGCATCGTCTATACGTGGGACTACCACACGTCGCAGTCGATCTGGACGGGCCTGCGGGTGCAGCCGATCCTGAGCGACGAGGTGCAGACGTTCAAGGCGCTCATCCTCGTCCACAAGGTGCTCCAGGAGGGCCACCAGTGCGCGCTCAAAGAGGCCCAGGCCCAGATGGGCTGGTTCGAGACGTGCGCCCGCACCGTCGGCGCCGACAGCATGAAGGGCTACGCCGCCCTCATCCGCGCCTATGTCAACTTCATCCTCGCCAAGCTCCGCTTCCACCGCCACCACAAGGAGTTCAACGGCCTCTTTGAGTACGAGGAGTACATCTCGCTCAAGAACATCGACAACCCCGACGAGGGCTACGAGACCATCATGGACCTCATGAACCTCCAGGACCAGATCGAGTCGTTCCAGAAGCTCGTCTTTGCCCACTTCCGCGGCTCGGCCAACAACGAGTGCCGCATCTCGTCGCTGGTGCCGCTCGTCAAGGAGAGCTACGGCATCTACAAGTTCCTCACCTCGATGCTGCGAGCCATGCACCGCCGCACCGACGCCAGCGACGCCCTCGAGCCGCTGCGCGGACGCTACAACAGCCAGCACTACAGCCTCCGCAAGTTCTACTACGAGTGCGCCAACCTCAAGTTCCTCACCAGCCTCATCAACGTGCCCAAGCTCAACCACGACCCTCCCAACCTGTTTGACCTGCCCGACGAGGGCCCGTTGCTGCCGCCGCGCCAGACGCCCAAGGCGCCTTCGCCGGCGCCTGCGGGCCCGTCGCAGGCCGAGATCGATGAGCAGGCGCGGCTGCTCAAGCAGTACGAGGACAAGCAGGCGGCGCTCAAGGCGCAGGAGGAGGCCGAACGGCAGCGGCAGGCCGACCTGGCGGCGCAGCAGCAGCGCGAATTTGAGGAGCAGCAGCGCCTCCAGGCCGAGCAGCAGCGGCAGGCCCAGGAGCAGCTGATGCGGGCCCAGATGGACCAGATGCAGGGCGGCCGCCTCGCCGAGCTCGAGCGCGAGATCCTGGCGATGCGCGGCCAGTACGAGCGCGACCAGCTGATGCTCGAGCAGTACGACCGGCGCGTCAAGGCGCTCGAGAACGAGCTCGGCAGCATCGGCCAGAATGTCGGCGCGCAGATGGCGGGCAAGGACGAGCTGATCAAGCAGCTGCAGGACCAGGTGACGCTGTGGCGCAACAAGTACGAGGCGCTGGCCAAGCTCTACAGCCAGCTGCGCACCGAGCACCTCGAGATGCTCGCCAAGTACAAGCAGATGCAGATCAAGGCGGGGAGCGCGCAGGAGGCGGTCGACAAGATGGAGCGGATGGAGCGCGACGTCAAGGCCAAGAACCTCGAGCTGGCCGACATGATCCGCGAGCGCGACCGGGCGCGGTTCGACCTGGACCGGATCAAGGCCAGCCAGAAGGAGGAAATGGACCGCCTCAAGCGCGACCTCATGTTTGCCAACGAGCGCGCCGAGGACGCCACGCGCGCCAAGAGCTCCGAGCTGTCGGGCATGATGGGCACGCTCAACCGCCAGATTTCCGAGCTCGAGGAGGCGCTGCGCGAGAAGCGCGACCGCGCCGACCAGCTGCTCCACCAGCTCGACGCCAAGGACGACGAGATCGCCCGGCTGCGCGAGGAAAAGGACGCCGAGCTGGCCATCATGCAGGAGGGCATGGACGCCACCATCAAGCAGATGAGCGACCTGCAGCTCAACCAGGGCGTCACCGACGAGGCCGTCAACGCCCAGATCGACACCCTGATCCTCGACAATACCAAGAAGCTCAACGCCATCATCGACTCGATCCTCCAGGCGTGCGTGGAAAAGGTCGACGACGCCATCTACGAGCTCGAGTCGCCGGCCCAGTCGGGCAACACGACGGCCACGCCCGAGTATGTGCTGTCGATGATCGAAAAGGGCTCGACCGAGTCCAACGAGTTTGCCACCGTCTTCAGCCTCTACCTCTCGGGCGAGGCCGGCGGCGAGCACGTCGAGGTCATCAAGCGCGCCAACCAGTTTGCCCAGACCATCAGCGACACGCTGCTCAGCGTCAAGGGCATCACCCGCCTCGCCCAGAGCGACGACGCCCAGGACCGCCTGGTGCGCACGGGCCGCGAGGCGGGCGACGTGCTGCTGCGCTTCTTTGCCAACCTGCAGTCGTACCGCCTGGCCGGCATCGCGCCCGCCTCGCGCCGCGACGCCGTGGCGCGCCAGAACATGGAGGCGCGCACGGCGCTCGGCAACCTCAACACCGTCGTCGAGGGCATGGTCAAGGCGGGCAACTCGATGCTCAAGAACGCCAACGGCGACATTGGCGACATTGTCGAGCGCGAGATGCTCAGCGCCGCGTCGGCCATTGACGCGGCGACGCAGAAGCTGCAGGCGCTCCTGTCGCGCCCGCGGGACAGCTCCAGGTTCAGCGCCGTCGACCTGCAGGTGCACGACGCCATCCTCGAGGCGTCGCTCGCCATTACCAAGGCCATCGCCGGCCTCATCCGCGCCGCCACCGACAGCCAGCAGGAGATTGTGGCAAAGGGGCGCGGCAGCTCGACCAACCAGCAGTTCTACAAGAAGAACAACCGCTGGACCGAGGGCCTCATCTCGGCGGCGCGCGCCGTGGCGTTCGCCACGACGATGCTCATCGAGGCCGCCGACGGCGTCATCAGCGGCACGCACAGCCTCGAGCAGCTCATTGTCGCCTCCAACGAGGTGAGCGCCGCCACGGCCCAGGTCGTCGCCGCGTCGCGCGTCAAGGCCGAGTTCATGAGCAAGACCCAGGACCGCCTCGAGCGCGCCGCCAAGGCCGTCACTGAGGCGTGCCGCGCCCTCGTCAAGCAGGTCAAGACGATCACCGACAAGCAGTCCAACGGCGCCGCCGACGCAGACTACTCGACCATGGCCGTGCACGAATTCAAGGTCAAGGAGGTGAGTGGCGTGGCGTGGCCGCGGGGCGGGGCGGTAGAGCGGCCCAGCGAAGGCGCAGGATCCGAGGCTGACCCTCGTCCCCATTTCGCTGCACCCTGCGCTCGCGTCTACCTGTACGCTTTTCCCTGCTCGCTCGCTCGCTCGCTCGCTGTGCGACGTCACAGATGGAGCAGCAGGTCGAGGTGCTCAAGCTGGAAAAGGAGCTCACCCAGGCCAGAAGGGTGCTGGGCGCCATGCGGCGCGCCGGCTACCACGCTACCGAGGACGACGACTGAGCGCGGTCGTAGCCGTGGTGGTAGTTGTGGTCGTAGTCGTAGTCTGGTCCGGTCCGGCCTCGGACCTCGCCTCTCCTTCTCGCTTCCTTGCACACGCAGCCTGCCATTCTCTCCCCCCTCACTCCCTTGCCCCCGCCGATCGACTGTGTCGGTGTCATTTCTGTCGTTTCGTGGGAGTCCCTCGGGCTGCGCTGTGCTTCCGCCGTCGAGCGGCGGTGGTCCGTCTCTGTGCCATCGAGCACGTGGGCACGAACGCATGGGATCCTCCTCTCCCCTCCCGCAAAGGGCAGGCTGCACGTCTCCTCTCACCCGGTCCGAGTGGCGGGGGCGCGGGGGGTTCACATCTTAGCGCCGCGCTTTTCGAGGAAAGCCTGGATCTGGCCCTGGCTCTGGAGCGCGGCGAGGCTGTGCAGACCGAGCTCAAACTCCCTCGCCATATCCGCGCGCAGCCTGCCCTGGACGTTGTGTTCGTTGGCCCCTGTCGTCGTTGTTCCCGCATCCTCGGGACAGTGGCCGAGGGACGAGGCGAGGAGGCTGGCGCGGTCGTTGAGCATGCACGTCTGCGGGTGCGCGATGAGTTGGTGGGCCAGTTCGATGGCGCGGTCCAGTGCCGCGCCCGGAGCGCTGAGGTGGGACACTAGACCCATTTCGTGCGCTTCCTTTGCAGTGATTAGACGGCTGTGTCCCCCGCGGCGGCGGCGGCGGTGGTGGTGGTGGGCGAGGTGGAAGAGTAGATAGGAAGGCGGGTTTTCAGCATGCCTCTTCCTCGTCGACGGGCGGGAGAGGGGGGAACGAGGCTTACCCGGTCAGGACGAGGTCCATGGCTCTGGAAACGCCAATGAGCGCAGGAAGGCGGACGGTGCCACCGTCGATGAGGGGCACGCCGCGCAGACGACAGAGGACGCCGAGCCGCGCATCGGCCGCCGCGACGCGGATATCGCACCAGCACGCCAGCTCCAGCCCGCCCGCCACGGCGTACCCCTCAATCGCGGCGATGACGGGTTTGCGCAGCGATAGCCTCGTCGGTCTGTCACGGCACGGCGGGTGTGTGAGCCTGACCGAAGCGAGGCGGACAAGGGCAAGGCAAGGCA
>NW_006920878.1:846945-857166 GCF_000417875.1 Pseudozyma flocculosa PF-1
CCGTGGTCGTGCCTTGGCGNGTCGTCGAGGTGTGTGAGCNGACGAGCGAGCGGACGAGGCGAAGGCGAGGCGAGCGGGAGGGCGGGGGGGGGGGGAGGGGCACTCACCCCATCGGACCCATGGTGTCCATATCGGGATCCAGGACGTTTCCCCGCCCCGCTTGAATGGCGCCTAGATCTGCACCGGCGCAGAACGAACCGCCCGACCCCGTCAGGATCGCTACCTTCCACTGTCGACCGGTGCACCCAGACAAACGAGTCAGTCAGAAGGCACCCCTCCCATCCTCCCGATCGCCACCGTGCGAGCTCCGACCACGGGACGGGACGGGTCGGGACGTACCTGGTCGTCGGATGCGAAATCGACAAAGGCGCGGTGCAGCTCCGTGGCGGTATCGCGGTCCACGGCGTTGCGCTTGTGCGCCCGGTCGATGGCGATCACCAGGATCGAGGGCGCCGGCGAGGTGATTCGGATCCTTTCTGGCATGCTGAGTGCGGTCGGGCAAGACGGTGCGGTGGGGGTGTGGGGATGGAGGTGGGTTGGGTTGGCTGGGTGGCCTGCGGACGAGAGACTCTCGTCTCGCAACTCGGCTATCTGGTCATTGCCGAAGCCGAGTCCGAGGCACCCTGCCGGGCTGCGCACACGCGCCGTGGAAACCGGGTTCTGCGCGGATCGGCATCCTTCAAACAATGTCGGGTGGGGAAAGCTAAAGTACATGGTGGATGCGAAAGAGATGGGGGGGAATGGGGGGCAAGGGGCGAGAGGGATGCAAGGCGAGCAACGACGACGGGGCAGACGAGGTCCGCGTCGATGGTCAAGTGGGGAGCCGCGGGTTGCCACTGAACTCCAGAGCGGTAGCAAGAATGTGCCGCAGGGATGGAGACCGAGACGGAGACGCAGACAGAGACAGAGACGGGGTGTCGAGGAGGACGGAGAGAGGCCACGGCACGGGGACGCCTTGCGAGACCTGCGCTCGTACTGTTCAAGGGTACGTCCCCGGCGGTGTCCCAAGGGGCCGAAAGGCAAGCTGGCCATCATCCTCCCCGGCGCGCCGACCGGCCGACCATCAACCAACCTCATCGCAGGAGCACCAAGCGGCAAGGAGCGACACGCGGAGACAGCAGAGGGCCTGGCCTTACTTGTCCTTCTTGTCCTTCTTCTTCTTCTCCGACTTGGGCGTCTCGGCCGGCGCCGACTCGCCCGCCGCCGCCGCCTCTCTTGCCTTCTTCTCCTTCTTCTCTTTTTTCCTTCTCTTCCGCTCCTCTTCCGTCTCGCCGTCGTCGGCGCCGCCGGGCGTCTCCTCGGCCTTGCGCTTCTTCTTGCTGCTCTCGTCCTTGGCTGGCGTCGAGGGCATCTCGGCGGCGGCAGCGGTGGTGGCGGCACCGGCAGCGGCACCGGCGGCAGCAGCAGCGACAACGGCAACGTCGCCCGTCGAGGCGGCGGCCTGCGCGGGCGGCTGGCCCGCGTAGTCGACGTAGTCCTTCTTCCACTTGTCTGGCGTGACGCCGTCGATGGCCTTGCCGTGCTTGTCGAGCTTGCCGTCCTTGATCATCTTCTTCTTCTCCTGCGCCTTGGGGCCCAGGCCCCACCGGCGCGGGTAGGTGTCGCGCTCCATGATGCAGCGCTTGACGCGCGCCACGACGCCGTGGTCGCACGTCGAGAGCTCGACGGTCGTCATCTGGGCAATGGCGAGCGCGATGGCCTCGCCCTTGGTCGTCATCAGCACCACCTCCTCGTTGAGCTCAATGTCCTTCTCGTAGCGCAGCAGACCGGGGATCATGAGCTTGGCGCCGTAGCACACGGCGTTGACGGCGCTGTCCTTGACCACGATGCGCTTGTAGCCGACGAGCAGCGACTCGAGCGGCCGCACGACGCGGCGCAGGTACGACTCGTCGCGCTGGTTGTCGTAGAGCCACTGGGCGTCGAGCACGTCGTGCATCGTGACAATGTTGTCGTTCTCGCTGAGGGCACCGCTGCGCACGCGGCGCAGCTCCTGCATGTGGCCGCCGACGCCGAGCAGCAGGCCGAGGTGGACGCAGAGCGTACGGATATAGGTGCCGGCCTCGCAGCTGACCCAGAAGACGGCGAGATGGCGGTCGTTGTCGAACTCGAGCAGCTTCGACTCGTAGATGGTACGGATACGCAGCTGGCGCTTGACGGCCGAGATGAGCGGCGGGCGCTGGAAGAGGGAGCCCGTGAGGGTCTCGAGGGCGCGCGGCAGCTTCTTTGCGTCGGCGAGCTTGTCGTGGAGGCGGAGGACGGCGACGTACTCCTTTCCGGCGCCCTGCTGCGACTTGACCAGGCGGGTGGCGCGGTCGATGCAGACAATCAGGCAGCCCGTGACCTTGGGGTCGAGGGTGCCGCTGTGGCCGGTCTTTTCGACGCGCAGGATGCGGCGCATCCAGGCGACGACCTCGTGCGACGACGGATTCGAGGGCTTGTCGAGGTTGATGACGCCCGACTTGATGTAGCTCTGCAGGTCGCGCTTGAGCGGCGAGCAGCCGTGGGGGATCGGGGTAAAGTGGCTGCTGCGCACCAGCAGCTTGTCCTGCGGGCGTCCAAGACAGGACAGGTAGTGTCAGGTCGTCAGCACATTGCGCACGCCGTCGCCAGCAGGCTGCGGTGGCGAGGCCCACTTACGTAGTTCTTGAGCAGGAGGGGCCAGTCTGCCGTGTTGAGCTGAGGGCCGGTGCTGTCCGGCTTGATCATAAAGTCGCCATGGCCCTGGGCCTCGGCGACCGACGCTCCGAGCGGTACGGCGGCCATCGTGTGCGTATGCGCGGTAAGGAGAAGGGACGAGGAGGGTCGAGCGAGGGACAAGGAGGCGATGGCGGTGCGGGACGAAGCAAGACGAGGCGGTAGCGATCCAAGCTCGGCCACGCCCTCTGGCGGCGGCGGCGGCGGCGGCGGCGGCGGGAGCCTCAGCGGTCCGCAGATGGGCCGCCCGCTGCGAAGAAATTTTCCGCACCCAGGGCAGTCTAGAAAGTCGAGTCGGAGCCGAGAGCCAAGAGCTAGTCAGTCTGGCCTGGCAGCGCCGTTGCTGTGTCATCATTTGAAAGCTGGTCTGGGAACTGGTTTTCTCGCGCGAGAAGTCGAGGAAAAAAATTGTCGAGCCTGGCGAGGCGATTGCCGCAGCACCTCTGGCTGGCAGCTGGCCGGCTGGCTGGCTGGCACCCGCCTCTGCCAGCCAGAGACGCCGGCGGCTTCTTCGTGGGGCTCGAGTGGCCTACCTCACCACCCTCCCTCTCTCCATCACCCATCCCTGTCATCGTACATTCCCCCCTTTTTGTTTCATCTTCAAGAACGCTTTGCTGATCACCAGTAGGCTTTTCATTTGCAATCAAAATGGTGAGTAGCCGGCGAGTCTTCCCCTCGACAAGGCTCAAGGATGGCCAGCCCGTCGATCCTCGTCGCCGTCGCTGTCGTTGTCGCAGCAGCAAGAGGATGAAGTCCGACGGCCGGCAGCGACATCGACGAGGATGGCAAGGATCTGCACGCACCGCCCCCTTTCGACGAGCTCTATTGCACAAAAGCAAGCACCAAGCGACGTTATCGACCCGCGTGCTGACCTGAACCCCGCCCGCTCTTCTCCCCTGCACCTCCGCGTTGCCAGGCTATCACTAAGGCTCCCAAGTCCGTCGAGGCCGCTCAGGCCAAGAAGTCTGGCGCTGCTGCCGCCAAGGGCGCCAAGAGCGTCAACAAGTTCTTCATTGACTTCTCTGGCCCCGCTAACGACGGCATCCTTGACGCCGCCGCCTTTGAGAAGTTCCTGCACGACAGGATCAAGGTCGAGGGCAAGGCTGGCAACCTCGGCGACGTCGTCAGCGTCACCCGCGAGGGCGAGGGCAAGATCTGGGTCAACACCACCATCCCCTTCTCAAAGCGCTACCTCAAGTACCTCACCAAGAAGCACCTCAAGCGCCAGCAGCTCCGCGACTGGCTCCGCGTCGTCGCCACCTCCAAGCAGGGCTTTGAGATCAAGTTCTTCAACGTCTCGTACGACCAGGAGGAGACCGAGGCCTAAGAGGGTCCCCGCGGATCTCGTCCCTGTGTTGTTCTGAGCTGCGTTTGCTTTGGCGCATCTTTTGAGGTGGAAAGCCGTCGGTCACGCAGAACGGTGATGTTGAGGGAGCGGTTGTGGTAAACTTTGACTTGGGAGGAGGAACAGTCTGGCGCCCCGCTTGAGATGAGGCGGTCACGCCTCTTGGCTGCCCCTCGTCCTTCGAGCCGCCCCGCAGGTTGGACTTGCCTTTGCCGCTCGTCGAGGTGGATGTCGGTGCTGTCGCTTCCGGACTCATGCCATGCCATGCCCCCCCTAAAAAAGAGGCCCGCAAGGCATCCAAGGCTTCAACCAGGACCCTCTGGATGCCGGGCACACGATCAAACATACCCTGCCTCTCTTCTCTGCACATATGGCCCTACGACTGCTCGACCGCGGCCTCACACTCCAGCGGGACCATGACGCGTCCAAATAGCGGCGGTGGAGCCTGTGCCGGTGGTCCGACACCACCATCGCCACAGACGGGCCGCCGGACCACCTTGTCAGCGAGAGCAGCCTCGGCGCCCCTGCTTGCCGTCCCCGCCGCCGACACCGCCACCGTTCACACCACTACGGCCGCCATCAACGCCGCCCTGCGTGACATAGAGGCCGCAGCGACACGACCTACTCCTATCTCAGATCGGAGCCAGATCTCTTGATGAACGCCGAACCAGGACCAAGCTCTGGCCGTCGACCGGCCCCGCGGGTCGACATACATACATCGGCGTGAGGCGTCGGTGTCTTGGCTTGTCTGCAACAGTCGCCGCAGGTCCTTGCCACAGACGTCGCGTGTGTTCCCAGCAATCGTCTCTGCTGCGACGTACGCCGCTCTCGGACCGTTGCCGGTCTCACAGCGGCCGTAGGAACGCCACCCCGTTGTCGGCTCCCACTGCGCCACTTCATCTCGATCGTCTCATGGACGCCCCGGTCGGGGAATGAGAGGGGGTTGTGGGCAACTTTGCGTTGAGTCCGATGCCACCGTCGGCATGCAACAGCGCCGCGTTGGCCGAAGGGCGATGAGAAGGCGCGGTTCCCCTCGGGCTCTCTCACAGACGAGGCGACGCTCGGCCTATCCCTGCGACGATGAGGGGAGAGCTCGTCGAAGTCGTTCGACATCGCCTCGATCTGGCTGCTGCCGCACCACCTCATTGATGAGGTACAAAAGGACCTCAAGCCTGGCCATGATGGTCCTGTCTCTCATCCACTCACCTCACTCGCTCACCCATTCGGCTTCCCTCATCTCTCTATCTCCCAACCTCGCTCTCTCGTCCTGCACTCAATCTCTTGCCCCAACTCTCAGTCCATCCCATCATCCCTCTTTGCTCCTTGAACCCCTCAGCCACACGTCTAAAAATGATCCTCAGCCGCTGGTCCTCCCTGCTCGTCTTCGTGCTCGTCGCGACCCTTGCCTCGGCCAGCGTCGCCGTTGAGAGCAAGCCCGGTCGCCTGCTTGCTTCCGACGAGCGCCGTCAAGTCCTGGCCGCGTCTGCCAAGGGTGAGCACCCGACACGTCGATCGCCGTCCTTGAGCACACGCTGACCTTGGCCCTGCCGCGCCTCCTGGCACCCACAGACGTCGACCCCGCTCCCCGTGGCGTCGCCGTCGTCGAGCGTCGCATGTACAGCGGCGATGGGCCGGAGGACCGCCGCGCGTACCACTTCGACACGATGCTCAACAGGTACCCCTCCTCGCTGTCGCCCGCCGAGCAGGTGCTTCACCACGAGAGGCTCGACCGCTATTACGAGTACCTCAAGGCGGCCAAGAAGGCCTTTGGTCTCGGCGACCGCGCCTTTCCGGGCACGATGACCAAGGCCGAGTTCGACGGGTTCATGATGGACGTCTTCAACAAGCTCGACACGTCCGACCGCGCGACCCTCGAGGCTCTGCCCCTGGAGGATCCCTTCTTCATCAGCAGCGGCGCCATCGACCCTGCCACGTACATGGCCTGGAAGAACGAGGGCGTGCCCGCCCTCCTCGAGAAATTCGCGACGATGGCGAGCCGCCGTCCCCTCGTCCGTCGCGCCAACCCGGGCGACGGCCAGGCTGGCGAGAGGCAGGCCCTGTCCGACTGGTTCAACAGCCGCCGTCAGGCACTCCGCGGCGCTCGCCTCGACGAGTACCACCGGCTCCAGGACCTGTGGGGCAGGTACCGCCTCTACCTCCGCGTCGTCTTTGGCCTGTCGGAGGAGCAGCTGGACCCGGCGCTGTCGCGCGACGACTTCCGCCAGTACATGCAGTTCGTCTACCACAAGCTCGACGGCATTGACCAGGCCGACCTGGCCGAGCTGCCTTACAACGACCACATCGTCGAGTACTCGGGACGCAGGACCCCGGCCGCCATGAGGAACTGGGATCGGGCCGTCCCCACCCTCCTCCAGGAGCTCGGCGAAATTGCCCGCCACGGCAGGCCTTGAGTCGCGTCTCGGGGCCCAGCGGAGCTTCGATGGCTGTGGCGACGCATCGATGCGGGATCGACGTCGCTTCATGTCCTTTCGATCAGGCTCGCTGGCTTCTCCGTTGCCGCTTAGGCTCCTTGCTCTAGGGCGGATCAGAGGCTACTCTATCGACCGCCCGCCTTCGCACCACCCAGCACACACCTCTATTCGACTCTCCTTATTCATCTCGTTCTCACACAGTCTCTCCAGTCCGTCCCACCTGTCATCTCATCCGCACGGAGCTCCAGCGTCGGACGAATCCACTCCTTCTCTCGCTCCCCAAATTAAACTCGTGTGGGCCTCTGTGATCGTCCTGAGAGTGTAGACTGGCAGGCGTCGCCGTGTCGACCGGCGCTCCACCGACGAGCGCTCCTCGAGATATCCCGGCCGAAGATGAGCGCGGCCGGGAAAGGACACCCCGCAATCACATCCCCGCACTTCATCGAGTTGAGGACAGTCGCCATCAAACGACGAAATAAGGCGGGGCGGGGCTTCTCGGGGCTGAATGGGCCTTCCGGGGCTGACGACGGTGGCGCCCTCGAAGCTACAGACACATTCCTCAAGGCTTGAACGTTCCGGACCTCCGTGCCCGTCGATGGTGCGGGCACTGTTGGCGAGCAGGCTCATGTCTCAGGTCCCGCCAGTCTCTGCGCCCATGTGCTGCCCGCTCAAGAGGTACAAGTACCGCCACCCACCCTCGATCTTTTCCCTCTCCATCACCCACAACGTCTCCTCGCTCCCCGCCCTTACAGAAAGCCCGACCACATTCTTTCCACTCCACGCTCTTTCATTCACAGACGCACGCGCACCAAGTAGCACGCGCCACCACGATGATCGTCAGCGCGCCTCGCCACCTTCTCATCTTCGTCGTGGCCACCTTCGCCCTGCTCAGCATTTCAGCCAAGGCTGCACCCGTCGAAGCCAAGCCAGGACGGCTGCTCTCGCCCATTGAACGTCGTCATTTCCCGCAGGAGCGGCAGGAGAGTGAGCATGCTGCGGTCCCCATCCCCTTCACCGGCCGCTGATCGTGTCGGTCTTCAGTCGCCAGCGCTGACCATCACCATCACCCTGCGCCCTCGCTCGTCCCTCGGCTACCAGTCGACGATCCTAACCTTCGCACCGCCGAAGCCTTCGGCCCACCGCGAGGGGGTGAGAGCATCTTGACGGGCAGTCCCGGGCGCTTCGACCTCGACCGACTGCTCAACAACCACCACATCATCTTCTCGCGCGCGCACCAAGACGACGTGGGTAGGCGCATCGACATGTTCAAGGCGTACCGTCGGGCGCTGGCCGACTCGCTGGGTCTGTCCGAGGACGACGTGCTGTCGCCCCGGCTGACGCCTCGGGAGTACAACGACTACCTGTTCGACATCACGTTCAAGCTGGCCAACGCCGAGACGGAACACGAGCTCCTGGCGCTGCCGTTCCGGGACGCGCTGTTCAGGCACCACGTCGAAACAGTGCCCGACGCCCAGAGGCGGTGGATGGATAACGGCGTATCCGGCCTGATGCGCGCGATCGAACACATCAACGGCGCCGCTCGCCCGCTCCGCCGCCGTGCCCTGTCCGACGATGAAGGCACCAGTGCCCAGCCCCAACCTACAGTGGCCGAGGAGAGGAAGGTGAGGCCCAGCACCTTTCTCGCTACGCGTCCGGGCGCCACGTCTGGTCCGCGTGAGATCAACTTCGGGCACATGCAGGGAAGCTACCGAGCCTACCGCGACGCCCTGCTCGAGCACCTCAAGCCCTTTGGCCTAACGCAGGACGACATCAACTCCAAGATGACCCAGGGGGAGCTCAAGGCGCACGTCGATGCGATCTACGACCTGCTCAAGGCGCGCGACCGCGCCACGATCGCCTCGATCCCTCAGAAGGACACAGTCCTGGCGGCTAGCGGGAAGCTCACCCCGGAAGCCATGGAAGCTTGGCGCCGGCACGCCGTCCCCTCGCTCCTCGACAAGCTCGAGGACGTCGAACGTGCCTACCCCGCCACGACCATCAAGAAGCTCTTGGACCCCGAGACGATCCAGGAGTTCCTGGCGTCCGAAGCGACCAAGGACTTCATGAGGAAGCTGAGGCCCTAGGTGCGTCCTCGTGGTGCGACAGGAAGCAGCGACTCCTTCTTGGCGGCCGTAACGTCGCGCTGTATGTACTGTGCAGTACGGTCGAGTCAGGGCTGATCTGAGGCCGCTAAACGTTGTCTCTAGTCCCCACGGTAGGCAGCAGCCGCCTTGAGCCTCCTTTCGCATGGGGGCAGCAAGCCAGCTAGTCATTGCGTGGCAACGAGACGGGCGACAGGTCTGCCGATGTATCTGCACCATCTGTCAGTCAGCCAGAAGTATCGGGCAGTCGAGCGCGCGCTTGTGAACGTCGAGGCGGCGAGTCCGCACACGCCGCACGGGGACAGACGTACGACGAGCTTTGGCGGGTCTCTCCAGCATCAGCCAGCTTCGCCTTTCCTCTCGCACATCCGCCACCTGCTTCCTATCGACTTTCAGGAAACGCTCCGAGGGATGGCCAGGCCACTTTCTCGCTGCACCACAATCAAGCCAGTCACGAATGCCGCGCCTACTCCCGCCAGATTCGTTCAACAAAAGGTGACGCCCCCATCTGGCCTGGCCCGGCCTGGACTGGACTGGATGGGACGGGACGGATTGACTGTATTTCGACCAATGAAGGTGTGAATGGGGGGCGCGAGGCCCCGGTACAAGGTAGCAAAGGCGGAGCAACAAAGGGCGGAGTGGGGTCGGGACAGAAGTCGAAGAGCGAGCGAGCGGCGAGGAAAGCGAGATCCACCGCGCAACTAGGCCGCGTGGGAAGGCTGAAAGAACGAGTGGATGGGTAAAGGTGAGTTGATACAGAGGCAAGGACGCGGCAGGTTACGGCACGGCACGACACGGCAGAGGGAGACGGGGAGAGAGACCGAAACAAGGAATGTGGTGCTGGCGGCGGACGCAGAATGGTCCGACGGCCGGGGCAGAGGGGACAGAAGGCGAAGCAAGCAGGCAATTTTGTGGTCGTGATGGCTGGGCGCCGCAGAGACTGCTGCGGCGGCCGCGGCTGGCTTTTGGACTGCCGTCGGGGCAGCGCAGGCAGGGCGGTGTTGCGCAATCGAGTCGCGTACCCGCATCGCGCGGACGCAGCGCAGCCACATCGCCGAGCAAGGCGAGCAGGGCAAAAGAGAAAGAAGCAGGGATCCAACAAGTCGGAGCAAGGCGGGCGGGGAGCCAAAGGGGAGGAGGGGAGCTGGACCAGCGCTTGGAACCCTCCGTCCGTCCCCTCATCCGGCAAAGGGATCGGCAGCGGCACGCGAGCCCGCCTGACCGTGGTAGCCGCCGCGCTGGCGGCCGTCGTACTCGTCGTAGCTGCCGTCGTGCTCGGGCGACACGCTGCCGGCGCGCTGCAGGTCAGCGTAGGGCGAGTAGCTCCGGCCGCCCGTGTGCTGCGCGCCCGCGGCGTCCATGCCGCGCGCCGCGGCGCTCGAGTAGCCCACGCGGGAGCTGCCGTCGTAGTAGCCCTCGCCGTCGTCGGTGACGTAGGCGGCATCGGCGAGCGACAGCTCGCTGGGCGCGTGGCTGTCGCGCTGCTGGTAGCTGCGGCCATAGTTGCGCATCCGGCTCGACGGCGGGGCTCCGCCGTCGCCATAGGCGCTGCCGACGGCCTGGAACGCGACGGGAGCCTGCACCTCCTGCATCGGCGGGCCCGCGGCGTCGTCGTAGTAGTAGTCGTGCGTCTCCTCGGTCACCGAGC
>NW_006920878.1:857605-862550 GCF_000417875.1 Pseudozyma flocculosa PF-1
ATGGCGCACAGGGCGAGCAGGACGGCGACGACGACGATGGGCACGACAATCTTGGTGCTGCTGGAGCCGCCGCCACTCTCGCTCTCGCTGTTGGCGGCGACGCCGGTGCCGGCAGCCCGCAGCGTGGCCGTGGCGCCACGAGAGGTTGGGGCAGCTCCGTCGGACA
This sequence comes from Pseudozyma flocculosa PF-1, assembly GCF_000417875.1. NCBI lineage: Eukaryota > Fungi > Basidiomycota > Ustilaginomycetes > Ustilaginales > Ustilaginaceae > Pseudozyma > Pseudozyma flocculosa. The sequence goes on from NW_006920878.1 coordinate 857,772, forward strand.
GCGTGGCCGTGGTACCGGCGTCGGGCGCCACCGTGTTGGTCGACGAGAGCGCGGCCGAGACGGCAGCGGCCGCCGAGGCCGAGTAGGCCGCGGCATTGGCCTGCTGCTCCGCGGCGTTGTTCGTGCCGCTGCCGCCGTTCGTGCTAGCAGCGTTGGCACCGTTGTTGTTGCTGCCACCGCCGCCGCCATTGCTGTTGCTGGCGGCACCATTGCCACCGCTCTGGTTGGCGTTGTTGCCGCCGTTGGTCGCCGAGCTGCCGCCGCCGTTGTTGCTGTTGCCGCCGCCGTTGTTGCCGCCGCTGTTGTTGTTGTTGTTGTTGCCGGCGGTGGCCGTGTCGCCCTTTGGCTGCGAGGAGCTGCCGCCGCCGCTCGGGCTGGGCGTCGTGCTTGGGCCGGCCGTGCTACCCTGGTGATCCCCGCCCTTGCTGCCGCCCTGCGACGCTGGCGCCGACGGTTGTGCGCTCGACGAGGGGGCGGGAGCGGCGTGGGACGAAGACGGCTCTGGCGCTGGCGCCTGGGACGATTGCGGCGGCGGCGCGCTGCTCGAGCCTGGCTGGTTGTTGTTGTTGCCTGCGTGAAGGGGGAAGAAGGATGAGCGAGTTCCAAAGCAAGGTCAGCATCCTGTCGCGGGAAAGAGCATCGAGGGGCGCGACAGAACGTCGAGGAACGGCGAGAGAGGAAGGCAAACAGGGTCCAAGAAGAGAGCCGCCGCTCGAGACGCAGGGCTCGAAGAGCCGAGCACAGCGATGAGAAGCAGACGGAACGCCAGAAGCTCGAAAAGCAGGAACCGAGACGAGAGACGTAGGGAGAGGGGGAGGGCGAGGGGCGAGGATGAGGGAAGAAGGGTGAGGAGGGGGAGGCACGAGGGTAGACAATCACCAGGAAGACCGAAGATCGAACCGACGAGGCGGCGCTGCATGTCGGTCTCCTCATCGGCGCTCCTCTTCATGTGAAGGCCAGCTTCCATGACTATGGAGGGGCCGGATGAGCGGGGTCAGATGGAGAGGAAAAAGCGAGAGCGAGTGCGAGAGCGGGATGGGGACGTGGAGAGGTCAGGAGGGAGGGGAGGGGGAGGAGAGAAAAGAGAAGTGACGGCGCCGCGATGGTTGCATCGAAGAGCACCGTCAGAGGGGGGGGGGGGTGGGTCAGGAGGGTCGGAGAAGGGGTCGGGAAAGTGTCCAAGGCCCGTGGCGGAGAGGATTTGAGAGGGTTCCGGGGGCGGCGAAGGTGAGAGAGAAGAGGAGAGCGAGGGGGAAAGGAGAGGGCCGAGGGGATGGGAGAAGGGGGACGGAGAGGTCGTGTTGGAGAGGGAGGAAAAGGGTGAGGGTGAAGGGGCGAGGAGAGACGGGAGGTCGAATGTGTCGCGGGATTGCGGAGGGAAAGAAGAGGGGAGGAATGTGAGGGAATGCAGGGGTGGGTCAAGGAGCGCGGAGAGGAGACGAGGGGGGGAGGTGAGGGGGAGGGGTGAGGGTGAGGGATGGGGATGGGGATGGAGATGAGAGAGGAGAGGGGGGAAGAAGGACGAGAAAACGAGCAGGTCAGGGGCCATGCTCCGTCTATCTCACCGGCGTCGCTGTGGCTCTGGATCTGGCTCGGACTGGGGCTGTGGTCTGCTCCCGAGGTCGAGTCGGAAGCGGGATCGCGATCGTCTGTAGAGCTGGAGCCCGGGTCGGGAGCGCGATGCAGGTCGTCGAGCAGGCCGGAGCCGGATATGAGGTTCAACGGGTCGGACGAGCGATCTCGATGGCCTGCCGCAGTGGAGCTGGAGCTCGACGGGGCGGCGACCGGGCCGGGGCTAGCAGCTGGGCCGGAGCTCGACGAGGCAGGGGCGCGGTCGCGGTCATCGAGCAGGCCGAGGCTGGGAATCAAGCCGGAAGCAGGGCCTGAATCGTCGCGCGCGACGATCCTGGACGGGCGGCTCGAGCCAAGACGGTGGCAGGGCGCGTAGCCATGCCCTCGGTCGTCGTCTGCTGCTGTGTCGGGACTGGAGTAGAGAGCAGCGGGGGACGAGTCGTGAAACGTACCCTGACCGGTGAGACCGCCTGCGAGGCCGCCTACGATGTGTCCGACGTCGTTTCCGAGGCCGGAGAGGGTGCCGAGGAGGCGTTTGTCGTGCTGGCTCTTGAGCGAGTGGTGGTGCCTGCGCATGCGCATGGCGGGCGAACGCTGTACGAGGTTGGGGTTGGCGAGTGTCGAGTCGAGGTGGGGTGATGCTGCCGAGTCTGCTGCTGCCGAGGATGCGAGGAGCGAGATGGCGATGAGCGCCGACACCTTTCTGAGGGGTGCCATGGTGGTGGCAGTGGCGAGGGGAGCGGCAGCAAGAGACTGCGTGTGATCTGAGATGGTCGAGGAGAGGCGCGAAATGAAGATGGGCTGCGGGCGTGCGGGGACCAGGTCAGAGGCGCAAATGAAGCCTGCAGCTGGAGCGCGAGTTGTCGAGGATGATGCAGCGGATCGATACGGCTGCGGGGTCGAATGACGCAGGCCAGGGATCGTCGAATGAAAGGCGGGGGTCCGAGCGGGTGAGAAAAAGGAGCGAAGAAAGGACGGAGGGCTGGGCCGAATGAGGTCGAATCGAAGAGGATAGAGTCAAAAGAGTGTGGGATTGCGTCGGTGGCGGTCGAGACACGAGGAGGGAGGGAGTAGTACGGCGATGGGATGGACGATGGTGGTGGTGACGGGGAGAGGGAGGGGAGAGATGACGACGACGACGAGGAGGACGAGGGGGAGGAGGAGGAGGAGGCGGCCAGAGTGATGGCGTCGAAGAGGGCACACCGGCAGCCAGGCAAAGGCCGGCCAGCAGCAGAGTCTCGAGTCTCGGACGGCCCTCAACACCAGCGGCGGTTCAACAGGCAGGGCAGACGGGGCGCGCCGCGCACCTCGCAGCCTGGCCGAGCTGGCCTTTGCTGGCTTGCGCTGCCTCTCTCTCTGCAGCCTGCCTGGCTTCCCGCCCTGGCCTGCCTGCCCGCCATTGACGCGCGCGGGATGGCTTCGGCAAGCGTAGCCGATGCCTCCGCCTGCCTGCCTGCCTGCCTGCCTGCCTGCCTGCCTGCCTGCCTGCCTGCCTGCCTGCCTGCCTGCCTGCCTGTCTGTCTTGGGCGCTGCTCGCTGTTGGCTCTGATCTCTCGCTCGCTCGCTCGCCTTGCCTGCTGGGCCGAAGCAAGGATCTGCAAAGGTGCTTGCTGCGCCCAGCCTAACGGCCTACCGGCCTGGCCTGCCTGCAGCGATCGACACGCCTCGCAGCCCCCGCCTCCGCACCCGCACCCGCACCCACACCCGCACCCGCACCCTGCCTGCCTCGCTCGCTCCCTTTCTCTCGAGCCTCCTCGGCAACCGCAGGCAGGCCAGACTACTGGGGCGCCCCCTGACCTCTTCGCCATCGCCCATCTCGCGCCCTCTCGGCGGGCCCCCTTCGGGTCGTTGTGCGTGATATGCCTTGACCCGTTGCTTGTTTGGCAGCTGGCGGCCGTCTTGACACCCATCGACCGACCTGGCAGTCAGCAGGCCGGGCCAGTCTAGATTAGCCCGCCGGCGTCTCGTGGCGACGACCTGCCTGCCGCGCTCCCAGGAGGCGGCCCGCTCAGCTGTCGTCGATGCAGAGCAGAAGAAAGGGGCGAGTCGACGGGCGAGCATCGAAGGCCGCCCTCGACTTCTGCCGAGCCCACCCGTTGAAAATCGAACTGCCAAGCAAGGCAAGCCAAAGCAGGTCAGAGCGCACACACGCACGGCGTCGAGCCTCCAACGCAAGACGCAAAGAGCTAGGTAGTTCTGGCAGGACAGAGGCGGCGCCAGGCAGGCAGGCGGGCGGGCGGGCCGAGGGGCAAAGCGACGCTCGCCGTGTTTTGTTCTCAACAGAAGGAAGAAGGGTTTGCGCGGCTGGGAGCCTGGCTGGCTGGCCTGCGATGCGCTCGCCTCGGCTCGAGCCGAGCAGCGAGCACAGCTGCCCCATGCAACGGCCATCGCACCCGCACCCGCACCCGCCGCACACCACCACGGACCCTGCCTGGCCTCTGTGCTTGGCGCGCGGTTCGGATGCGCCGCTATAGCCCAGCCTAGCAGACCAGCCTGCCTGCCTCTCCTCACCTAGCTCGTCGTCGTGGTCGTCGATCGATCTCTCGTCTCGGGTCAGTTGCGCCCCCCCCGTTCTTCCCTTCCGAGCGGGTCAGATTACGGCTCGAGAGACGGCGGGCCATGCATGTTTGAAGCGCAAGCAAAAGTGTATCGGATCGGGGCGGCGGGGCGAGGGCGGGGCGCAACAAGCACGTTGCGTCTGCCCGCTGTGCCGACCTCGAAGAGCCCAGGCCTGGCCTCACGTGGGGGCGTCCACTCCTCGATAGGGCGGGGGCACCCTACCTCCCCCTTCGCCTGCCCGCCATCGCTAGGCCATTCTCCCGGTACCGACCGATCAGGTTGTCGTCGCCGAGCGTGGTGCGCCATGTCGTGCCTCGTTTGTCGGAACCTCACGCGCGCCCCAAAAGAAAGGGACCCGACCACGATCATGGTGACGGAGCAGCAATCTCGATTTCAGATGCACCCAGAGGACGCGGGGTCCCGTGCGATACGGCGTCGAAGAAGGCGGAATACGGACATCGAAAGCCAAGGGCAGCGGTAAGGGTCCGCCGCCGCCGCCGCCGCCGCGACGACGTCATTCTTGTTCTCTTTCGTCTTTGGATGGCGAGCAGCTCGTCGCGATCAGCAGCAGCAGCAGCACCACCATCCCTACCACCGCTTCACGCTGGTCGTCGACCAGCCCCCCCCCCNCNCNCNCNCNCCNCNCGC
>NW_006920878.1:862633-892596 GCF_000417875.1 Pseudozyma flocculosa PF-1
CACGGCCAAGAGGACGGCCGGAGCGGCTCTCTACGCCGCTATGGCTGCTCAAGCACACCCAGGTGAGGATGGGGATGTAAGACGAGCAGCTCAGCCCGTCCCCCGTCCGAGAACGCAAGCAGGCCTGCTGACCGACCCCACCCTCTCCCCTTCCCCGCATCGCATCGCATCGCATCTTCGTGCCCCGGCCCGGCCCGGCCCGACGGACCGCAGAGCATCGCGACGACAGCGACGGCGATTGCCATCCTGCACCTGCGCACGGCGCACGTCGTCTACTACACGGGCGCCATCCTGGCGACGAGCTTCACGGCAAAGGGGCTCAAGCGGCTCATCAAGCAGCCGCGCCCCGTCGGGTCCAGGGTGAAGAAGACGAGCGGGATGCCGTCGACGCACAGCGCCTCGGTCTCGTTTATGGGCAGCTACCTCGTCCTCGTCCTCGCCCTCGCCCCGTCCTCCTCCTCCTCCTCGACTCCAACAAGCGGTATGGGTGCGGCGACGATGGTAGGGCTGGGAGCGCTGTGCATCGGCCTTCCCGTTGCCGTCATGTGGTCCCGCGTCAGGCTGGGCGTTCATACACCCGCCCAGACGGTCGCTGGTGCGGCGCTCGGGGTGGTCAAGGCCCTGTTCTGGTTCACGCTGTGGTACGGCTCTGACCAGGTCTGGCGGCGAGGAGCCTCGGCTGTCGATGCTCGAGATGCGAGCGGCGGTGTTGGGCGGCTGTGGACGCAGGGACTGGCGACCCACGTCGGCCTACCCGTCGATGCCTTTGTTGGGCGCTGCGAGGCGAGGCTGCTAGGAACACCCGGCGGGCGGTACCGGTAGCTTGAATCGTGAATGGACGTCGGAAGAGACCTTTGATGTCGACGGGCGGGCGGTCGTGTGTCGGTCAGCGATGGGCGGGTCTTCTGTGTACGGTGGCCAACGAACGGGACATGCATGATTGGAAGCGAGAGGCCCGGCGCCGGATAAGTACCACGTTGACCATGCGGGGCCGAGCAGGTCATGCTCCAGCATCGAGCGAGGGAGGAGCGGGGCGTTCCTGGTCGGGCGGTGGCGCGGCCGCGAGAGGCGAAGCAAGCGATCGGCAGGCGGCAGGAAGGCACGTTTACATCGAATTGCTCGTCCCCAAGGCTGGAGTCCGAAGATGGGTCAACGGCTGTAGGTACCAGGCCTGGAAAGAGTAGATCAGGTCGAGCTGCAGTGCAGATGGCCTCGCCGGATGGCTGATGGCGGATGGATGGATCTCATCGTCCGTGGGGGGTTTGATCCCCCACGTGCGAGGGTGGCAAAGATGAGAAGGAGAGGAGAGGCGAGGCGGCGGCGACAGCGAAAAGGGTGGCTAGGTGGTGCCGGCGGGTCAAACGATGCCGCGGCCCAGATCCGCCGCCCGCCATGCCTGGTTCGGCAAGGCGCAGCGCGGCATCTTTGTGGCGAGGCCTGCTCGAGCCGCCGGTGACTTTCTCGTCGTCGTCCTTCCCTTGCCGGTCGTCCGACGGCCCAACCGACGACGCCGGGACGTCCACGCCGTCGAGGGCAACGTACGACGATACCGAAACTGCCTCTGCCCGTGTGGTTCGGATAGCGCCCGCTGGCCCACCCGCCCCACCAGGCTGGCACGTTGTCCAACGAAATGGATCCACCCGCCGGCTCTCCCCCCGCTCTGCCTGGGGCATCGGCCGACGCACGGGGCCTCGCCCACGACCACGAGGCAGACGTCTGGCTGAGCAGCAAGCAAGCAGCTGGCTGGGAGACTCCTCGACGCTGGTCGGGGGCAGTCGAGTGACGGGTACCGGTGCCGGCACGCGACCTTGGCCCGCCGACACCCACCTCGCATGGTCCTGTCCATCCTGGCCTCGTACGTCTGCCTGTCTGCCTGTGTGGAGCGACGACGAGTGGCATCGCACTCTGTCCGAGGCCTTCGGCTCGGTCCGCGCTCGGAGAGGGTCCCGCCGGTGCACTACTCGCCGTATGTGGACGCCTTGCTTTGCTTGCCCACCGACCCCTTCTCGCTAGAGTCTGTGTTGGTCCGCTTGCTGGCTGCCCTGACTGGCTGCCGTCGTCGGCTCTTCCGCTACGCCGTCGTTGGCTCCGGCTGGGCGCACGTGTGACCTTGCTTGCGGCTGAGCCAAGAGGATCAGCTACAGAGGGCGTGCCGGTCGGTCCTTGCTGGCGGTACCTAGCACGCCTAGCCTGTGCCTGCCCGAGGCCTTGATGCCGCCACCCGTCGCATCGGGTACACTACTACTGCTCTAATTCCCGTCTCTCGAGCATGACCGAGGCTATTGAGCCGAACAGCAGCCGTATAAGATGCGCTGCCCTACATGCCCTCACATCCCCGACGCCGCGCCCACCGTCGACGCCCTCCCCGTTTTCCCTTTCCCCTTGCCCTTGGCCTCGCCGTCATGTCCCAGGTCGCCCACCTCGACCGTCTACCCGCCTCCGCCGAGATCCAAGCAGACGCCGAGCACGAGCACGACACCAAGCTCAGCGCCTCGTCGAGCTCGACGCCGTCCCAGGAAAATGACGCGTCCAAGCCCGAACACCAGGCCACCGCCACCGCCACCGCCCCTGCACCGCCCTCGGCCAGCCGCTGGATGGTCGTAGCGGCCGGTGCAGCCCTCATCGCAGACGGCTACCACAACAACCTCATGACCATGGCCAACTCGCTTTTCAAGATCCGCTACGGCGCCAAAGAGTACAACTCGGACGTCTCGACGCGCATCTCCAACGCCCTCCTCGTCGGCGCCGTCCTGGGCCAGCTGAGCGTCGGCGTCATCTGCGACCGTCTGGGTAGAAAGACGGCCGTCACCGCCACCACGCTCCTCCTCGTCGTCGGCGCCATCTTCGCCACCGCCGCAACCCCGGTCCACGGAAGCCTCTCGGCCCTCTTCTGGTGGCTCACGGTCGCACGCGGCGCAATCGGCGTCGGGGTCGGCGGCGAGTACCCGGCCTCGTCGACGTCGGCCAGCGAGGCTGCAAACGAGCGCTTCAAGCCCCAGAGCAGATCCAGGGTCTTTATCCTTGTCACCAACCTGCTCCTCTCGCTCGGCGGGCCGTTTGCCGTCAGCGTGTTTCTCATCGTCCTCAGCGCGTCCGGCTACAGCTACCACCCCGGCCCAGGCGTGCCCCCCGCCACCCCAGACGACATGCGCAGGCTCGACATCATCTGGAGGGTCTGCTTCGGATTCGGATGCCTGCCCCCACTCATCATTTTCGCCTTCCGCTGGCGAATGCTCAACTCAAACCTCTACCGAAAAAACGCCATCCGCAAGCGCGTCCCCTACCTCCTCGCCATCAAGCGGTATTGGCCTCGTCTTCTAGGGACCGCCGGTGTGTGGCTTGTCTACGATGCTGTGATTTTCCCGAATAGCGTCTTCTCCTCGACGTTGATCGCCTCAATCATCCCGGGAGCAAGTCTGAAGGAGCTCGCAGAGTGGCAACTCTTACTGGGGGTGATCGCGTTGCCGGGCGTTTTTCTGGGCGCCTACCTCATCCGATACATCGGATCGCGGTGGCTCCTCATCCTCGGCTTCAGCGGCTACCTTCTCATCGGACTCATCATCGGCTGCGCCTTCGACAAGATCATCGCGATCGCGCCGCTCTTCGTCATCCTCTACGGCCTACTCGCGTCGTTCGGCAACCTGGGACCGGGCAACGTATGCGGTCTGGTGGCCGCCGAATCGTACCCCTCTGCACTGCGGGGTACATTCTACGGCTTCAGCGCGGCCGTCGGCAAGACGGGAGCCGCGCTGGGCACCCAGGCCTTCCGACCGATCCAGGACCACCTGGGCAAGAGGTACACGTTTATCGTCGCGGCGGCGTGCGGCGTCGTGGGCGTCTTGCTCGCCTTCTTTTTCGTGCCGGATACGACCAAGCTCGACCTGGCCGTCGAGGACGAGCTCTGGAACCAGTACCTGCGCGACAACGGGTGGGAGGGCGAGATGGGTGACGGCTCGCTCCCGCTCGAGGGAAGCGAGGAAAAGGGCAAGATGTAACTGGACGCGTCTCGCAGCGCCGGGCACCGCCGGGTTCCGACCGAGGCACGGGTCGTGGCACAAGGATGTTGACGAGCGACGAAGGATGTCATGCCATATCACGTTGCACGGTACACGATGGCGAGCCAGCGACGGTCTGGCTGTGCACGAGGTGGGCCGATGTACGGCGCGACGTTTGGCCTCCTGGTTACGGGCCCAGCTAATCCTACAGCTGTGTGCATCTCGGCCAACGTGCAAGCAGGCTACAGAGAGTGTGGACAAGCGATGCCATTCCCTTCTGCCGGCAGGGACCTCCTTTCAATTCTGCAACGTCGGGCTAGACGGCTGCATCACCACCGCCGCCGCCGACGAGGCAGCCCGCTCCTGGACGGTCTGCATGACGAGCCTCATCTGGCCTCGAAACTCATCCTGGGCCTTCATCCAGTCGACGAGGGTCGAGTTGACGGCGAGTACGGCCTCCTTGACGCGTTCGGTGTCGTCTTCGAGCCGCGTGATCCTCTGGTCCTGGATCTGGATGCGTCGGTCGCGCAGCCGCTCGATGGCGAGGCTCGCGCGGTGCTCGCGCTGCCTCGATGCCTCGCGCCGCTTCTCGCTGTCCTTGACAAAGGCGCACAGCCCCTCCATGTCGCAAGACGCCTTGAGGAGCGTGTCCAGCATCCGTTGCGTTGCCGGATCCACCCCGTCTTCGTCGTCGGAGGGGTACGAACGTCTCAGCGGCGCAGAAGAGAGTCGCGAGATGCCGCTCTGCGATATCGACGCCGCTTCCTCGTCATCGACGGCGTCGACGTCGCGCAAGGAAGCGGCAGCAGCGATGGCGGTGGCGGCGGCGGCGGCGGGTGCGAGCGCGTGTGCCGATTGGATCCACTGCGTGATCCGCTTCTTCCTCTCACGCTCGCGACGCCGCAGCGTCTCTTGCGCCTCGACACGGTCCTGCATCTCGACGAGGTGGCACGCGACCTGAAAGGCGCTCTCGCTGTCGAACAAGTCTGTGCCGGCGCCGCCTTCGTCGTCGTCGTCTTTGTCGTCGCAGTCGTCGAGGTTCTCGGCCTTGCGCTTCGTGCCCGCCCCCTCGCGTCGTCGTGTGCCGCCATCCTCGTTCCGACCGCGGGCCGGAGGGATCACGTCCAGACGCTCGCTCCACTCGTCATCGTGGCCGTAAGAGTCGTCGTCGAGCGAGTCGTCGGTATAGTCGCCGTTGCTGAGTCGCTTAGCCATGCGTCTAGCCACCGACTCCCGTTCCTCGTCGTCGTCAACGTCATCGTAGTCGTCGTCGAGACCTGGGAAGTCGTCGGTGCCGGCGTAGTCGCCGCTGCTGAGCCCTTTACGCATGCCCGTCGTGCTGCTCACTTCCAACGTTGCCGACTCGGACGCCCGGGGATCGGCGCCCGTTGCTGCCACTGCGTCGCTTCGAGCGGCGATGGCGATGGCGGCGGGCACGGGAGGGTCGAGGATCGCTGCCTGGTGGTTGCTGCAATGACCTCCTGGAGTCGGTTGTTCGACACCACCCTCCCCTCTTTTCTGGTCAGTCGATCTCTCCGCTTTCATTGCACCAGCAGGCTCTTTTCCTGCTCCCCGCGTAGGATGATGGTAACCGGACATCGGCAATCTCCCGCAGTGGGGATAGAGTGGATGGACGAAGGATGCGATGGCTTCTAGATGGGCCAGATATCACTGGTCAAGGACGAGAGAGACAGGTGCGACGAGGGATGGTGGATGGCGGCGGTGGTGGTGGTGGTGAAAGAGCATGGTGCAGCTAGATCGCGCACGACTGATCGGCCAGAGTGCGACGAACCGTACCCTGCCCTGCGCTGCCCTGGGGCCCACCTGACCTGACCATCTCGATCTCGGGTTGGGATGGAGGTGGTTTGCGAAACGTCTCGCAGCCCGAGTTGGTCGCGAGTGCACTCGGCCTGTCAAGACGCGTCGCCGCCGAACTCGGTCTCGGACTCGCACTCGCCCGCACCCTGAGGATTCGACTTTTTGGCTGGCTTGCACGAGCCACGGTAGGGCGCACGGCCGGCCTTGCTCGTACACCCACCCGTTCGCCCGACCAGCATGCTGCTACTTCAGTCCATCGTCGACGAGGATAGGCTGGGCAAGGCGAGTTAGCAGCCTAGATCCGCAGTCGGGATAGACCTTTCGCAACCCAGCTGGGGTGGGTTTCCAGGTCGAAACCCCAGGGGGTTGATTCGATCCGTGGGGGGCACTTTTTGACCAAACCCATTGTGGGCCGCAGGTACTTCGTGCCGCCGGCCAGACAGCGCATGGTGGCTACCTCGGCCCGCAGCCGCCAGATCGACAGGACAGACTCCACGGCACCATCTTTGGTCGGCTGGCCTGCCGGCAGCCAGGTAAGTTGAGTAGTAGAACGAGCGCGCCCTGAGACCTGTGGCCAGGCCGGACCGCCGAGAAGAGGCTGCCTGCCAAGCCGGTCGTCGACTCAAGAAGACGAAAGCACGCGCGCCGTTCGACAGATTGTGCCTGCTCAGCTGCCCTGCCCCTAGGCGGCCACAGCGCTGCTAGCCTTGCCAACCCCCGGATGGCCGTATAAGAGTTAGAAATGTCCATGGCTGGGCGGAGCGGTGCGCTGCCGGCCGGGTCGCGCCGCTGGGGCGCGAACTAGATACAAGTGGTGAGACCATAACATTGTCGTCGTCGTCATCGTCTTTGGCGCCGTCGTGTCGCTGCGGCGCACAGGGCGAACGCTGTCAAGTGTCCGTATATCGAGCTGGTCCTGGTCCTGGTGCAGGCACCGGGGAAGGGGCTGGAGGTTGTGCCGCTGCAAGGTAGCGGGCCGAAGGCAGGCCTCGCTCACGCCAGCTGGCGCATCACCATGCCGTAGCCGGAAGCGACCATCACGGCGGTGGTCGCGATCAGGCCGAGGATGGCCGGGTGGATCGTCTTGAGCGATGGTGCTCCGCTGCATGCCGCACAGATCCAGCCGCCTGGGAGGTGGGGAACCGGGGCAAAAGCGAGGGCGAGCGACGAGGCGGGGTGGAATCAAGGTGGAACAGCGGGATCAGCGCGGTGTTCAGACTGGACACGACATGGGGCGCCCAGGGCGAGCGGCACTCACTCGCTAGCGGCGTGTAGGCCTGCGGGTTGTACAGGGCAAAAGTGACGCGGGTGTTGGGCGCCATGAGACCGGGCGAGGCGCCGACGCCGAGGCCGCGCTCGTCAAAGATCTGGAGGCGGTAGGTGGCCTGGACGAGCTGCGGGAGCGAAGGGTTGGCGGCGGCGCTCATGCTGTAGTCGTACGGGCTCCAGACGACGCTGGTCGCCGTGCCCGGCAGATCCGTCGGCCCGATCTGGTACGTGTAAGCGTTGTCGGAGCAGTAGGCCTGGACGGTGAGGCGCGAGGGGTACTGGATGACCGAGGTAAAGTTCCACGCAAAGGTGACCGAGACGCCGCTGGCGATCTTGTAGTAGGAGGCGTCGGCCGTCTGGACGGGGTTGGTGATGGTGATGCCTCCCGCGGCGGCCGACGAGGGGATGGTGACAGAGGGAGAGGCCGACGTGCTGCCGCTGCCGGACGCGGGGGCGTTGGAGCCTGATGCGGATGCGGAGCCCGAGGCGGCAGGCTGTTGGGCCGACCCAGAGGCGGCCGGCTGGGCATTGGTTGCGCTCTGTCCGGCGGTGACAGACGGCGGGTCGGCGGCCTGCGCAGACGAGAAGAGCGCCGCGCAGAGGAATGCGATCAAGAGGGGAATGACGCGGTTCATGATGTGCATAGCAAGGGGGATCGGTGGGGCGAGCGAGTGTGGGGTGGAGCAGAGAGGGCGACCCGGCCAGAGCGTGTGGGTCGAGGGCAGTCGACGGATACGGCTCTGCTAAAAGCGCGATCTGCCAACGAAGGCGGAGATATCTCTCTGCTTGAAGAAAACGGAGGTTTGCTTGTGGGCTAGACGGAGCGGTCGATATGCGCGGTGTTCGGGGCCGACGATGGCGCTGCGTGGACGTGTAACGTGCGGCGTTGGAGGCAGTGTATCAAGTCGGAAGGGCGCAGGGCGGAACGAAGCGATGCGGGCGGCCGAGGGAGCAGGACGAGCGACGACGAGAAGGTGGTGGCGAGGAGTAAAGTCGGAAGCGGCCGATGTGGTGGTGGTGGCAGCAGTGGCAGCGATGGTGGTGGTGGGCCGAAGAGGGCGAAGGGGGGCTCGCATGCACGCGGGCCCACGCCCCCCTTCCTCTGGCTCGAGGAGCGAGGGTCCCAGCTTGGCCCTGGCCTCGATTGGCCCCTGCCAGACGCCCACTCGTCAGCCGGCGCTCTCGAAATTTCAGATTCGAGGCGAGGCGGCCTTCCCTGGCCTGGCCTGGCTGGCACCGCTGTTCCGAGGCGCGCGCCTCTGCATTCCAAACCAGAGGCAGGGTCCCCCCTCGCCTTCTTGCGTGGCCTGCCTAGCAAATAAAGCGATTTTGTATTGCGGCCGCCCCGCTCGGATACAAACGTCGAGGGCCGGGCGCGGGATTCATATTGCGCCTCGACTACGCCCAACCCTCACCCTCCCCCCCGCCCCAGCCTGGGCCTGGTCGCTGTGGCCAAGCCTCTCTTGCCACCCACCGTCGGTCGTCCTCCGTCTGTCCGCATCCTTGCCACCGTCCTGGAAGACACCCGCGACCTCGCAACATGTCGGGTGCGTCGAGCGCGCCATCTGCCGTCGATTCGAGCAGATCGATGTTCCGCACGCGCGATGAGCGGCGACCTCGCGCTAGACTCTCCCTCAGGCATGGCAGACGGTCTCAACGTGTAGCGATGCGGGTGAATCGATCTCGATTCGAGAATAGGATAGGTTCGATCGGATCACGGAGCATCCGAGGGTGTCGCTAGGAGAACCTGGCCCGGCGAACATCACCAGGAAAAGCATCTCCTGACGCCTGACGTCCGCGGGGCCGTGACTGAGCGAGCCTTTCAGAGCCTCAGATGGCCCAGCATCTCCTCCAGGATACGCTGCTGACGACGAAGGATGCTCCGATCGGTAGTCTGAGCCCCCGTGGCGGCAACGGTGCCCTCGTCGGACAGATCGGGATACCAAACGGTGGGCTGCACCCTCGCCCTGTTGATGGCTGCGGCGAGCACAGGCACGCCCTTGGTGGCCCAGATCCTCCGGGCGTCCGGCACGCTCTCGACGACGTGCTTGAGGAGCGGGTCGTCAAAGGGGAGCTGCATGAGCTCCGACAGGCTCTCGGCCCTCGCCAGCCGCTCCGGGACGTCGCGCATGTACCCGTTGTACACGGCAGGCGTCACGCGGGGCGATAGCGATCCATCCTCGGACAGGCCCAGCGACTCGGCCAGTGCCTTGCGGTACGCCCGGTAGAGATCCAGCCGGTGCCGGACGACGACGCTCTGCGCCAGGTTGTCGGACCTGTGCGGCGATTCGAGCAGCGTGTTGAGATCGTACCGGCGTCGGCTCCCGGTGTAGATCGTGTCGCCCCGCCTCATGCCGGACGCACGAGCGGGCGTGGGAGGAAACTCTGGCTCCGCATGTGGGCGCGGCGAGGCTGAGAGATTGGCGAGGAGTAGGTTCGAGGTTCGTGATGCGGGAGGGGGGGGGGGGGGGGAGCGAGCGTCAGCTAGTGTCGGCGTCGGGCGGCACCACCGCATGGTCAGGTAAGGCGGGTGGGCAGAGTGCTCACTTTCTTCGAGCTCCTCGGGATTGTGCTGACGACGAACGATGAAAGGGAGTTGCTGTCCGATTTCGCCGTCGACGGCAGCGTGAACAGCGACGGCCATCGACAAAGCGAGGCCGACAAGAGCAAGAAGCCAGCGGTTGAGGACCATCTTGATGTCGTGGTGCGAATGAGGGACGGGGGATGATGAGGAAAATACCATTAAAGGAGCGGATGGTGGTAGCTCAAAGGGGCGCCGCATCGCCAGGCCCACGTCCCCGGGCTTGCCTTTCCTCGTCGTCCCCTGGCGTACTGACTCCCTCTCGCAGCTGCGGCCAATCAAAAGGCACCCCGGCTTCGAAGCTGCAAGGTCGCCACCGGGCTCAGCCCCGAGGCTTCTTCCAGGCCTTCATACGGCACCAAATCGCGACCAGCCAGGCGGGTGTACCGAGGGACCGGTCCTGTGTGTGCTCAACAAGAGCGAGGCGGTCATTTGAATGCTCGAGACAGAGGGACGCGCGGGGCGCGTGGATAAAAGTACAGGTGGGGACCGAGAGAGAGTGTGCGGGACGGGGCAGAGGATGGGGTCGGTCTGGGTGGCATGCAGGGTTGGGTCTTGATGCGGGACGAGTGACGGAGCCTGATCTGAGCTCGCAGTAGTCGACTAAAGCTCGAATAGCTTGGCATTCATATTCTGCCAGGACCGTTGCGGGGCCGAGCGGCGAGAGAAGCGGGTGCAGAGGAAGGCGAGGGAGGAGAGGGTTCAGCCTGCCTGCAGCCCGAGCACGACACCAGACTTCGACCTGGCGGCGCCGACTCACCAATCTGCAGAGGCGAGCTAGCAGACCACCGAGCTGGACGTTGGTCGACACGCCCTCGAGGACCTTTATGTGGGTCCAGCCAATTTCGCGGATAAAGTCGAGCTTTACGGCCTCGGAGAGGGAGTCGAGGGTCTTTGCGACGCGGAAGAGGGTGGTGACGATGTCGACGGCCGAGTAGCCCTTTGACCAGATCTCGTCGAGCCTGTCCATGGCGGCGTCGATGTCGGCGGCGCGGCAGGATTCGAGGATGGCGCGGACGAGGTGCGGGTGGGGCTGGTCGCACACCTTGAAGACGTTTTCCTGGTTGACGAAGCCGAGGCCCGTGTAGGTCGACTGGAGGTTGTTGATGGCCTGGCGCATGTCGCCCTCGGTGGTGAAGATGATGGCGGCCAGCCCTTCGTCGTTGTACTCTACTCCCTCCATTTCGCAGATTTCCAGAAGGCGCTTGAGGATCTCTTCGTCGCGCACTTTGGCGAAGCGGAGGATGGCGCAGCGCGACTGGATGGGTTCGATGATCTTGCTCGACTGGTTGCACGCGAACGCGAAGCGGGTGGTGGACGAGTAGATCTCCATGGTGCGCCTGAGGGCCTGCTGCGCGCCGGGCGTCATGCTGTCTGCCTCGTCGAGGATGATGATCTTGTGCCTTCCGGGGGGCAGGCTGACCTTTTTCTGTGCAAACGTCTTGATCTTGTTGCGGACGACGTCGATGCCGCGCTCGTCGGAGGCGTTGAGCTCGAGCACGCCCTCGCGGTAGGCGTCGCCGAGGAGGGCGTGGGCGAGGCAGTGGACCGACGTCGTCTTTCCGATGCCGGGCAGGCCCGAGATGAGGAGGTGCGGGCAGTTGCCGTCGTGCTGGATGGCCTTGAGGCGCTCGATGGTGGCGCGGTTGCCGACGACGTCGTCGAGGCGCTGCGGGCGGTACTTTTCCACCCACGGCAGCTCGTAGGACGTCGCAGCCGCTGCGTCGGTGGTGGTGGTGGTGGTGGTGGCCGCCTTTGAGGATGCGGCGGTGGCCGAGCTGGCACCCGCCGCTGTCGCTGTTGTTGTGGGTGAGGTCGTCATGCTGAGAGCGGCGAGGGAAGGGCCCGAGGTCGAGCACGGTTGGGCGAGAGGATGGAAGCGGTGGGGCGGGTCGAGGTGGTGAGGGTAGCCGTCGAGAGGCCGAGGCGAGAGTCGGCGAGGGGAGCAAAGGCAGGCAGGCAGGCAGGCAGAGATAGAGAGCGAGGGGGCAAGGTTGCGAGGGAGCGAGACCAACAGCTTGGCCTGGCTTGTTGGCTTGCGTTGGTGCGTGGGCAGCGTGGCCCCACCGGCCTGCAGCCTGCCCTGAATTCCAAGATGGCAGGCGAGCGACGCGCTGCCCACAAAGAGATAGACGGTCGCGGCGCGCCCCACCGGAAGAAAAGCGGGGTCAGCCCAGGCCGCGCCAGGTAGCCAGGTAGCCGGGTAGCCAGGTAGCCAGGTAGCCAGCCAGCCAGGTAGCCAGCCAGCCAGCCAGGACCCTGCCTTTTGCTGGCCCTGCCTACTAGCCTGCCTAGCTCAGCCTTAGCCTGGGCGCGGTAGGGCCCGCCATCCGCCATCCTGAGCCACGGCACGGCCCAGCGCGTCGCTGCCTGCGCCTGGGCCTGCGCCTGCGCTTGACCTTGAGCCCTGACCTCGAGCTGGGGCAGCGCTCCACGCCAGACCCTCGCTTCTCCACTTGCCGCCTGGCGCCCGGCGCCCTCACCCTCGCCACCACCACCACCGCCCCACCTTCCTTTGCCGCCACCACCACCGCCACCACCCACCCTCCGACCTCCGACCACCACCACCATCGCTGCTTATTCTCACATCCGCCCGCCGTACCCCGTCGACCAGTCAGCTTCATCCGCCCTCCGTCCACCAGCCTGCACTCGGACCATGCCACCGCCGCGGCCTAGGCCAAGGCGCACAACCGCAGCCGCAGCCGCCCCTTCGACCTCTGCTTCTCCAAACCCAGCAGCCAAACGGGCAGCCTCGACTTCCGCTCCATCTCGCACAACCAGAACCGTCGCCTCGCAGCGTACTAGACAGGCCACTCCCAACACCGACACCGATACCGACACCGATGATGACCAGGACGACGACGACGACGACGACGAAGAGGAGGTCACGCGCGAAATGATCCAGGCAAGGATCGCAGAAGCACGCGCAGAGAGCCTTAGAAAAGCACAGGAGCGTCAGCAGCATAACGCAATCCGCAGCCGCAGCCGCACCACGGCCAACGGCGACCACGACCACGGGTCCGATCCCACCCCGTCGCGTCGCGCCACCAGATCTGGACCCGCCAGCAGAACCCGCGGTCCCGCTTCGGCCGTCGCTGCCAGAGCCACCCGCTCCTCGGCAGCCGCCGCATCCTCTCCCGCTCCCTCGTCCCCGGCAACCCGTTCCAGTCGCACGTCCGGCCGCACCAGCCGCTCTACCCGTCGGGACCTACTCGGCGACGCAGACAGCGACTCCGACAGCGGCAGCGACTCCAGGTCTGCATCGCAGCACACCAATACCCGTGCCTCCCGCACAAAGCCAAGTGCCCCCGCTTCTACCATGCAGGCCTCAATCAAGGGCAAGGGCAAGGCCAGCGCCGCCGCCGCCGCCGTCGACGACCACGACGACGAGCAGCAGCAGGACGACGATCACTGGTCCGAGCCCGAGGCGCTCAAGCTCGTACGCCAGCAGCTCCTCAGAAAGGCCGGACGCGCACCACCAGCCGACGAGCCCAAGCCGCAGCAGAAGCGCAAGGCCGGCCCCATTGCCAGAAGTCAACGCCAGTCGCGCAGGACCACGGCTGCTCCCCAGAGCGATGTCGACGATGGCGAGGAAGGCACGCATGTCCCAGACGAGCGGGCGGAGCGCGGCTCTGACGACAGCGACGCATCCGTCGGCCCAAGCTCGTCGACCAGATCCAACCTGCGTCGATCGACGCAGACACGCTCGTCCGCGCGACAGAACAATGGCACGGTCAAGCCCTCGGTCCAGTCCAAGGGCATGAGCAAGCTGAGAAGCTTGCAGAACTCCCTTGCCCTCGACTCGAGCGAGGAGGACGAGGGCGAGGACGAGGACGAGGACGAAGACGAGGACGCCTCGGCAGATGACAGCGGAGATGCCGCACCCTGCCGTCGGGCCCGCACGCGCGCTTTATACAAGGCTACATCTTCATCGAGGCCCAAGAATTCCTCGAGACTGCGAGGCTTTGTCGTCAGCGACGACGAGGTCGACGACGATGACGATGACGACGACGACAACGATTTTGGCGCCAAGAAGCGCAGGCAGACGCGGACGCGGACGCGGGCAAGGCCCTCGCCGAGATCATCGTCGAGGCTGCAGGCCAGTAGCCCGCAAGCGCCGTCCTCGCAGCGTCCGACGAGGTCGGCGGCTACCCGAGGGCGCACGAGCCAAGCTGGAGGCGATGATGACGACGACGAAGACGGCGGGGATCTTGACCACGCTGTCATGGACGTCGGCGATGCGAGCAGCGACGATTTCGAGTCCGCCTGGAAGCGCGGCTCTCGTCGCAAGCAGCCAAAGAAGCGGGCCGCCCCCCGCAGGTCGACACGAGGCGATGAGGCTGCAGCGCCCGCCCGCAAGCGCCTCCGTCGATCGAGGCCACGGGCTTTGTACAACGAAGACGACGTCGAGCTCGACCTCGACGAGGACGAAAGCGAAAAGTCCGAAGGGGTCACCGACGTCGAAATCGCCGCACCGGTCGCTGCGAGGAAACCGCGCCGTCCTAGCTGCAAAGATCTGCCACTGCCCATCATTTCCGAACCGCCGCCTCCAGGCAACTTCGAGATCGTTGGACTGGAGCCGAGCGATTCGGTGCGGGCCCGGACGCTTCAGATCGACCACGTCTTCCCTCCGATCCGCCGTCCTGAGTCCAGGAAGGCGGCGGAGGCAGACAGCGACGAGGAGTTCAGCGTCAAGGACGAGTCGGACGAGCTCGACCTTCTTGCGTCGGACGAGGAGGCGGAGCCGAGCGGCAAGAGGTCCACTCGGTCCCAGCGACGCGCGAGCGGCAAGCGCAGGGCTTCGGCGAGGCGGGACGAGAGCGACGGTGACTATGCCGCGCCGGACGAAAAGGATGGCGAGGGCCAAGGCGGCGTGATCGGCGGCTCTGACGACGGTACCAGCGATGGCGACGAGCCTCGCGTCGAGTACGAGCCGGCCACGTCTGCGCTCGAGAAGCACTGGGACACGTGCCGACGGTGCTCGGACAAGCCGACGATGCACCACTGGAGCCGGGCGCTGGCGTCGCGCAAGCGGATGGAGAGGCGCTCGGGCAAGCAGGTCCGGCTGCAGTCGCCCGAGAAAAAGACGCGCAGCGAGCGCACCAGCTACACCCGCGGCATGTTTAACGAGGGCGTCGTGCTCGACACGGCCGAGCAGCGGATGGAAGAGTGGCTCGACACGCTCGAGATGCGCGGCGGCTGGTTCCAATGCTCGACGTGCAGCGTCTCGTCGCACTGGGGCTGCCTCAACCAGCCCCACCAGAACGCCGTCCTGGCCCTGCTCAACTGCGAGCGGCGCGCCCGGCACCGCAGCCTGGGCGAGGGAGCCGGACCGGCGCCGAAGCTCATCACCACGATCGCGATGAACGAGGTGGTCGACTCGATCCCCTGCCCCGACTGCGCCGTGGCCCGCTGGACTTGCTTCACCTGCAAGGGCGACGTCCAGGGCGAACGGGTGCCCGAGGAGCTTGGCGGGCCCGACACCGAGACCGCCGCCCGGCTGCCCGCCCCGCCGAGCCCTCCGGTCGCGCCGAGGCTCTTCCGCTGCACCCGCTGCCACCGGTGCTCGCACTACGAATGCATGCCCGACGTCCCGGCCGCCGAGGGTGGCGCCAGCGGCGGCGGTGTCGATGCGCTCGCGACGCCCGAGGAGCGGGCCAAAGCGGCCCAGGAAGCCGAGTGGAAGTGCAGCGACTGCCGCAAGTGGGCGGCCGTCGACCAGATCCTGGCGTGGCGCCCGCTCGACCGGCGCGAGTGGAACGACCGCGAGGCCAAGAACCGCACCTACCCGGCCTACTCGAACAAGGACGAGCTGCCGCGCGAGTACCTCGTCAAGTTCAAGGAGCGCTCATTCCGCGAGACGGTGTGGGTGCCCCACGACTGGCTGCGCGTCACGGCGCCGATGGCCATCAACCACTTCCTCCGCCACGGCACCCGCCTCGAGCTCGAGCCCGCCGAGCTCATCGAGAGCACCGCCTCGGTCAGGTCGGCCAAAAAGGGCCGCGCCAGCCTCGCGCTGGGAGGCGGCTTCTCCGCCGCCGCGTCTGCTGCTGCATCGTCCTCGACGCCGGATCGGGCGCAAAAGGTCCGCAAAGTCATCACGCTCGACGATGTCGGCCAGGCCAGCACCGGCCCGCCGGGCCCGGAACCTGATGCCCAGCAGCGGATCCCGATGCCCTGGAAGACGCCGGACCGCATCCTCAGCGTGCGCTTCTACGCCTCGATCGACACGGGCGCGGCAGAGCCAGGCGGCGCCGAGATCGACACCGAGTCGGTCGAGGACAAGCGCCTGCTCGAGCCGGCCAACCTGCACGACAGCTGGCCCCACATTTCCCAGATGCTCGTCAAGTGGCAAGATATCGGCTACGAACGCAGCACGTGGGAGGACCTGCCGTCGCGCCGCAAGGACGCCGACGTCTTCGCCGAGTACCAGCGCGCCTACAAGAGCTTCCTGGCCGCACGCCAGGTGTCGATTCCGCTGCTCGACGAGGCTGACCGCGACGCCCGCCGCTCCCGGCCCTTCCGCGCCCTCGACGACCAGCCGGCGTGCGTCCGCGGCGGCGAGCTGCTCGACTTCCAGGTCGAGGGCGTCAACTGGCTGCGCTATGGCTGGCACAACCGGCAGCCGGGCATCCTGGCCGACGAGATGGGTCTGGGCAAAACGGTGCAGGTCATCTCGTTCCTCGGCCAGCTGTGGAGCGAGCACCGCGCGGGCCCATTCCTGGTCGTGGTGCCCAACGCGACGCTGCCCAACTGGGTGCGCGAGTTTGAAAAGTGGCTGCCCCACTTCCGCGTGGTGCCCTACTGGGGCGAGGCCGAGGCGCGCGACACGATCCACAAGTTTGAGCTCTTCCACCGCGAGGGCGCGTCCGAGTCGAAGCGCAAGGGCCGGCGCACGATCAAGGCCCACGTCGTCGTCGCCTCGGACACGGCGATCCGCATCGACTCGCTGCCCCTGCGCAAGGTGGGGATGTGGGACGCCATGATCGTCGATGAGGGCCAGAACCTCAAGAGCGGCGAGTCGGTGCTGCTGCGCAAGCTCAACGAGATGCAGAGCGACCACCGCATCATTATGACGGGCACGCCGCTCAACAACAACATCGGCGAGCTCTTCAACCTGCTCAACTGGCTCGAGCCCGGCGGCCAGTGGAGCGCCATCAAGGAGCTCAAGCGCAAGTACGAGGTGCTCAGCCCGGAACTCATCGAGGAGCTGCAGCCCCGGCTCAAGCCCTACTTCTTGCGCCGGATCAAGGCCGAGGTGCTCGACCTGCCGCCCAAGACGGAGCTCATCGTGCCGACGTCGCTGCGGCCGATTCAGAAGCGCATCTACCGCTCCATCCTCGAGCACAACGTCGAAGACATCCAGGCGCTCGCCGAGGGGCGCGGCGAGACCAAGGGCAAGCGCAAGGCGGCGCTCACCAACCTCAACAACGTGCTGATGCAGCTGCGCAAGTGCGTCCAGCACCCGTACCTGATCGCGCCCGACCTCGAGGCCAAGGAGGGCGACGTCGGCTACGAGGCGTCGTGGGAGCACCAGCGCCTCGTCGACGCCAGCGCCAAGATGCTCCTCCTCCAGCGGCTGCTGCCCAAGCTCAAGGAGCGCGGCCACCGCGTGCTGCTGTTTTCCCAGTTTGTCATCAACCTCGACCTGGTCGAGGTCTTCCTCAGCGGCGAGGGCTACAAGTACCTCCGCCTCGACGGCACCGTCGGCCAGAAGCAGCGCCAGAAGGGCATCGACGCCTTCAACGCGCCCGGCTCCGACTACTTTATCTACATGATTTCGACGCGCGCCGGCGGCGTCGGCATCAACCTCGCCACGGCCGACACCGTCATCATCTTTGACCCGGACTTTAACCCGCACGTCGACATGCAGGCCATTGCGCGCGCCCACCGCATCGGCCAGGCGAAAAAGGTCCTCGTCCTCACGATGATGTGCAAGGGCACCGCCGAGGAGCAGATCATCGAGACGGCCAAGAAGAAGATGGTGAGTCATGCGTCCTTCGGAGGCGGCTGACGGTTCGACCCGTTGCGCAGCGCAGAGGCAATTGACCCCGGACCTCTTCTGCTCCCTCCGCTTGCCTACCTGCCCGTTCCATCGCCCGCAGGTGCTGGACCACCTCATCGTGCAGAACCTCAACAACGAAGAGTCCCGCCCCGAGACGCTCGAGTCGATCCTCAAGTTCGGCGCCGAGGCGCTCTTCGCCGAGGGCGGCCTCGAGGAGAATGAGAGGGACGTCCGCTATACCGAGGAGGACCTCGATGCCCTCCTAGACCGCGGCGAGCGGCTCGACGATAGCGACGACGACCTCGGCATCGGCGGCAGCGGCGGCGGCGGCGACCACGGCGGCGCTGGCCGCTTCTCCTACGCGAGGGTGTGGGAGAATGACAAGAAGGAGGACCCCGCCATCAACCCCGCGAGCGCCGCGCTGGTCGACAACGACTTCTGGGCCGACCTCCTGGAGAAGCATCGCGAGGACGCTCGGCTCAAGGCCGAGGCCGAGGAGGAGAACCAGCGCGCCTCGCGCCGCCGACGCCGCGACGCCAACATCCGCGCCATGGTCGCCGCCGACGAAGAGGATCCGGCCTCGCCGGAAAAGGGCGGCCGGAAGGGCGGGTCGAAGCGCGGACCCAAGAAGCAGGCCCGGCGCGCCGAGGACGAGGAATTTGTCGCGCGCCTCTCGGACCGGTCTGGCTCCGACGGCGAGCTCGACGGCACGGTGCCCGAGGACATCCGGGAGCTCGACCGCAGGAAGAAGAGCAAGGCGTACCAGCCCAGGGAGTACCCGATGCCCTTCTCTATGGGCAGTGGGGGTGCCGCAGCCAACGGCGCTGGCCCGTCCATTGTCCAGCTCAATCCTGCTCCCTTCCCAGATCCGGTGGCCGCAGCTGGCGGTGCGGCTGGACCCGCTGCTACTGCCGTTGGACCTGGGCCAGGCGCATCGACGAATGTTCCGCCCACTCAGCAGCACACGCAGCAGCAGCAGCAGCAGCAGCAGCAGCAGCAGCCGATGCCGATCCTTCAAGGTCAAGCGCCTGCACTCGTGGGGGCCAACGCGCGTCGGCCAACCTCGAGGCCCACCAACATGCTGCAGGACTTCGAGACGATCCGCAACCTTGATGCCACGGCGCCGGTGGACCAGGTGACGCCCGAGCAAAAGGCCGTCTTTATGCGCATCCTCGACGCGCTGCCGTCGCAGCACTGGGACGAGATCCGCCGCCGCATGGGGCACAACGGCTTCCCGCAGCTGCCTCCGCCGCAGGGCCGCCACCAGCTGACCATGACGCACGTCCAGTACTTTGCCAAGGCGTTCGAGATGCCCGTCGTGCTGTTCGCTGCCACCTTCACGATTGTGGCCGAGGAGGCCATCCCGGACGAGATCCGCAACATGCCGTACGGCGGCGCCGTGGCGCTCAACTCGTCGCTCATCAAGGAGCTGCTGCTGCGCACGGCCCTCTACATGCTCATCGCCTGCTCGGTGCCTCGGCCCGTGGAGCCGGCGCCCGCACCGGAACCGCCGCCGATTGCCGCCAGCGACGAGCTGGCCCGGCAGATCCTGGGCGACGTCGCCAAGTCGAATGCGTGGCTCGAGCGGATCCGGGGCCTGAGGCACACCCACCTCGGCCACTTGGCCGAGAGGGCGCTCCAGGCGCCCACTTTGGAGCAGCGCATCATGACTATGATGAGCGTCGAGAGGCTCGTCGTCGATCTGCTGCGGCGGCATAAGGAGCACCATTATCAGCAGCAACAGCAGCAGCAGCACGGCGGTGTGGGCAGGGCAACGTCGGCATCGGCGTCGGCGGCACCCGGAGCTCCGAGCCCTGGCCAGGCGCAGCAGCCGCAGCAGCCGTTGACACAGCAGCCGAAACAGCAGCCGACACAGCAGCCGACACAGCAGCCGACACAGCAGCAACCCGCACATGCGCCAGCGCAGGGGTCGCAGCAAGCGCACGCCACACAGACAGCTCGAGCTCGAGCCTCGTCTTCTGAAACTCGCGCCAGCCCAGGGGCAGGGGCGGCCGCTGCGGCAGCAGAGAAGAAGAAAAAGGCCGTCGGTGCTACAGTGGCTGATCTGATGCGCCTCACTCGGAACCATCCGCTGGCAGCGGGCAGCCCGACGGCCGTGCCCGTGTGGCGCAACGAGCTGCGCAGGCTCGATGCCATGACCAAGGCGCGCAAGCCTCGTTCCAGCAACGCCTCGAGCGTCGGTGGCGCTTCCACGGCGGCCGACGCTGCCGCAGGCTCGCCATCGGCCATGTCAGGCTTTGGCACTCCCGGCGGCGGCGGCGGCGGCGGCTTCGACTCTCCTTCTCCCGCGCCGGCAGCGTTCAACGGGTTCGGGAGCCAGCCTGTCGGGATGCAGATGCCGAGCAACATGGGCGGCAGCGCCAGCAGCAGCAGCAGCAGCTTTGCGCCTGCCTCGGTGCCATCGACTGCCCCTCCTACGGCGCCGCCCTCGGTCCAAGAGGCCGTCGCCGCGGCGCCGACCCGGTACGGGCCCAAGCCCGAGCAGCGCTGCGCCATCTGCCTGGGGCCGTTCCACTTTGCCAACCGGTGCCCGACGATGCAGGACGTGTCGCTGGCCTCGATGCGCTGGCACGAGCTCGTCGAGCAGGCGCGCCTCGACCGCGACGACGACAAGCTGCGCACCACGCTCAAGGTCATGACGATCAAGCTCAACTCGCTGCGCAACGCCGCGGGCCTCGAGCGCGTCGAGGTGCCGTCCGGGCTGCTCGCATAGTAGTGTGTCACTCCTGGCTGGACGGCGGCGGTGGCAGTCGCGGAGAGCGAAGGATCGGCACGTACAGTACAGCGCAGGCTCATGTGGCGGGCGGGCAAGCAAGCAGGCGAGGAAGAGACCCATGCTGAGCTGAGAGGCAGGCCGGGCTATATCGTCATATCACTCCAAGTCGTCCATTTGCCGACCGCTCTGTGTGCATGTGTGCGTGCGCGCTTCGAGGCGGGAGAAGGCATCCACGACGGCGTCCGTGCCCACGTCGCGTCGGACCCACCTAACCTAGACCGAGCTACCGACCCACTTGACCAAGCCCGCCGGCAACCCGCCCACCTTCTCCCTCTCCTTGACGATGCGGACGATATCCGCCGGATCAAGGATACACCGCACCTTGACAAATTCCTGGCCCACGCCCGTCGCTATCCCCGCTCTCCCTCCTCTTGCCGCCCCACCACCACCACCACCGGCAGCGGCTCCACCGGCGGTACCGGCACCGCTGGAAGCGGGACCCTTTATATCCAGAGACGCCACTGCCGAATCGACGAGAAAGATTTCGGAAGCCACGAGGGACTGGAAGGCCAGAAAGGCAGTCCTTCGATCCGCCACCGTCCCCTCGATTCCCGGAGCAGCTGTGAGGAGGCTGCGAGCCTTGGACGACCTCGACTGCCTACCGGCAAAGCGCCGGAGCTCATCGAGGCACATTTCAAAGTTGAAGACGGTCCGGTCGCGCGTCTGCACGTGCTTGGCCGCTACGAGGAGCGCGTACTCGTGTTCCGTCAGCGCCGGTAGCGTCGTACGACCCATCCCGTCCGATACTGCGTCCGAGGCCGCTTGAAGGAACGTCGCGATCGGAAAGACGGCACCGTTCGCGGTGGGGGATAGAGCGGCGAGGGGAGGGAAGAGGGTGCGGTAGAGGAGGCGGATGTCGTTCGTCAGGTCGTAGAGGGCGCGCAGGATCTCGGCGTAGCTCGGATGCGTTAGCAGCGCATCGACGTCCCTGGTCCAGCTCGAGAGAAACAGCCGTCGTTCCGCCGCCGCCGCCGCCGCATCGTCGTCGTCCTGCCGTTGCTCTGACGTCAAAGGTGCGTCCTGAGCGTCGCCGCCGCCGCCGCCGCGGCCACCGAGGAGTGCACGCCGCGCCACCTGCTGGAACACGTCAAGCGACGCGGGCGGGCGCACGTGGATGATGCGGTGCGAGAAGCGCGACTTGACGCGCTTCTCGAGCAGGTCGACGGTATCCACGCGCGACGTGAGACCCACGACGGCCAGGCCGGCGCCGTAGCTGCCCGCCTGGACGGCGTCGAGGAGGCAGTACAGCAGCGCCTGCCGCGGCCGCGCCGTGAAGAGGTCGAAATCGTCGAGGGACACGACGAGCGGCTTGCGAGTCGAGGCGCCCGCCGCTCTCGACGACGTCGAGAGGAGCGAGATGATGTGCGAAATGATGTTGGAGAGCGACGAGAGGATGGCGCCCGCCACGACGTTTTCCTCTTCGGCCGCATCGGCATCGTAGCCCTCGCCCCCGCCGTCGTCGTCGTCGTCGTCGTCGGGACCGCCGCCGAAGACGTGGTCGTCTGCCTCGCCATGGTCGCCGTCGCCGTCGTCGTCGCCGTCATGGTGCTCTGCGTCGCCCTCGGCCTCGCCTGCTCCGGACTCGGGCTCGTTGAGCTGATCGTCGATCTCATCGCGGATGTCCTCGTCGCGAAACGCGCCCTGGCTGATGAGCTGCTGCGCCATCTCCTTCATGGCCGAACGGTCCGTCGTCTGGATGGACCCGGTGAGGTGGACGCGGTAGTAGTGCCTGGACTGCACGGTCGCCGCCGTCGTTTTCGCGGGAGCAGCAGGCCGCGCGTCGTGTGAAATCTTCCGGAGCACGGAATCGAGGAGCATCGACTTGCCCGCGCCGCTGCTGCCGATGAGGAGGCAGCTGTTTCCCTCGCGTGCGGTGACGGAGGCGTTGAGCATCGTGTAGAGGTGGAGCCACTCTTCGCCGTGGCCGATGCACTCGGAGCCGGGAGGTTCCAAGCTTCCGTCGTCAGCCGTGGGGACGGGTGGAAGGCGGCCGCTGAGGATGGCGAGGCATCGGTCGCGCTGGGCGGGGAGGTGGCGCTGCAGCACGGGCAGGGGCAGCGCCGAGAGTGCCGATTCGGTCGAGAGGTGTATGCGCTTGGCTGCTCGGACATCGACGGTGGGCGCTGTGGCCTTGCTGAGCGAGTCGACCGGCTCTGCTGCTGCCGGTGTCGTCGTCGTCGTCGTCGTTGTCGTTGTCGTGGCTGGTGTGTCCTCTGCGGGCCGGGGAGCGGCATCGTGTGCGTCGGTCGATGTCGATGTCGATGCCGGCGCTGTTGCTGATGCTGGCGGTGCTGCGTGTGCTCCTTCGAGGCCATCGGCCGCATCGGCGTCGGCGCGTGCCTTTCGTTTTGGCGGCATCGTCTGTCGGTGTACGGAAGAGTCGGTGTGGTGGGTAGGCGGAGGGGAGAAGGAGAAGGAAGCAGGAAAGGGCGCCGCACGGACAGCCACCCCCTCCCTCCACCTTTGGCTGCTGTTGGTCTGTCTCTCTGCCCCGTCACGCCGACGCCTCGCTGCCACGTGCGCCGACTTCATTTCCCCATCAAGCCTCGGATCCGAAAATGTTGGGGAGGGTTGCTGCACGTGCCATTCCGCGCCGCCTGCCTGCCTGCCTGGCCCCGAGCTGCCCGCACCCCGCACTCGACATTCCTGCGACGACGATCATATTCTCGCCAGTCTCACACACCCCTTGCATCCTTCGGATCTGCGTCACGCCGTCCCTGCCTTTCGCCAGCTCCGTGCCACGGGCCACGCGCGCCTGCCTTGATGATCGTCGTTGCAGTCCGACGCGCAGGGGCGCGTCCAGGCTACACGGGGGCAAGGCGGAGCCCCCTTCGCGGCTCCTCTCTGAAGCGAGCATGGCAAGGGACGGTGCGCTAGCGGAGCAAAGACGACGAAGGCCACTCGTCGCGACCGCAAGACTGGCCAGCACGATGCAGCGCAGTTACCTCGTTGATTGCGCCGACCAGCATCGATCGTCTCTCGCTGCCGCCCTGCCGAATCGCGGCGCCAGGACGGTGCGTGCGATCGACGTCGGGCGGCGCACGTTTCCGGTACGGTACGCGCTCGACGTCTTCGGACGGCCGAAATCAAGCGTGACAATGCGCTGCCAGAGACGTGTTTCGACCGCCCACCGCGACGGGACCTCTTGGAGGGCGCTAAAGTGTCCCTGCGTGTCCGGTGCCGGCACGGGGACGACGACATCCATCGCGATGGATGCCGTGCGATGCAGCCAGCCCGACACTTCTAGACTGAGCGACGCTCGTTCTCTCCCACGCTAGGCCAGAGTGGCGACAGAGCCTTGCCTCGCTCCGCGTCACGAGTCGAGGAGCAAGACGCTACGCTACCACTCGCTGCCGCCGGCGATCGCAGATGAACCCCGGGTTGGACCCCGTCTCTGCCCGAAAGCTACGCAGATGGCGCCGCGCCATCGATAAGCAGGTCCACCGCATGTCGCGTCGAGCCTATCCCATGTACTCGCTCGTTCAGACCGTCTCCGAGGGGGACCGACGGGCGGGCAGCGTACCCGAAAGTCGGCGGTTGTCGTCCCATCGTTGGCCGATCGACGCTGCCCATGCCGTGAGGTGTACGCGACGTACATACAGTCAGCCAGAGAGCATGCTCGCCCCTCACTACGCTGCATTGTACTCGGGATCGACCGGGCAGGCTGCCTTTGCGGCGTATGCTTGTCGTTGTCATCCTCGCGGGCGTGGGTACGCACGGTACGGATCGTGTGCCTTGAGCTGAAGGCCAGGCAAGCAGGCAGGGACCGCGTGCGAGTCCGGCGCCGGCGCTCGGCTTCCGCTGCCGAATTGCGCCCACTGCGCCCGGACCTGCAGCAGGGCGTTGCTGCCCGCCTGCCTGGCTGCCTGCCTGCCTGCGGGTACGTTTGTCGGCGGTCAGAGGCGGTAGACAGAGGTGGTGCTCTCTCTCTGCCAGCATGGGCAGGGACCTATGGATCGCCCGCATGGTACGCCCAGGCTGGCTCGATCCATGGCTTGCTACGCCATGCCCATCGATCGTGGATCCCGGTGCAGACCCCACGTACAGCGCGGCACGGCAAGGACGCTCTTGTTTCCCGGAACCGCTCTCACCTCGGCGGCTTTGCTTTTAGTCGGCGGAATCCAGGTCCAGGATGAGGCCAGGGCTGGCGATCGGACAGGTGGTCTGGCAAGCAGACGCCGAGGCGGTTGCGAAGTCGTCCCGTCGACGCGGCAGGCAGACCGGCCTGCTCTTGCTGGCGCTCCTCGTCGAGCTCGACGACCGCTCCGGACCCTAGCAAGCCGTCCTTGTACCTACCTGCCTACCTGCGCTCCCGGGCTGATTGTTTCTCGAGAGATACAGTATTGGCTTGAAAAACGTTGCGTGGCCCTGCCGTCACGAGGAAGGGTCTCGAGGAGCCAGCCCGGCGGGGCATGACACTCCGCCGTGTACGCCGAGACTTTGTGGCCGGAGACGACGGCGCGCAAGACTCGAGCTGAGCCGTCGCCTGGCCTGGCCTGGGCGCGGCGGAGTGGCGCAACCAGCGACAGGGGTCAGGGTCGCGCACCCTCGCCCCGGCCGCCTCGTTCAGCCACCATCCGCCGTGCATCCGCGACAACCCTTCGTCTGGCTTGGCAAGAACCCCCACGCCACGCCACGCCGGTCGGTTGGTCTCGTCAAGCAACGAGCGAGTCGAGGTGCCGGTGCCGTCGGGCCAGGCAACGTCTCGCGGGGGGAGTCACCCTCGTTCCTGGAACATGCACCACCCTACCCTACCCTACCCTACCCTACCCTACCCTACCCTACCTGCGTCTACCTCTGCAGCTGGATATCGGCGAGACGACCACCGGCGTCTGCCTTTCCATCCTGGCCTCTCCCTCGTCGTCGTGCGCCGGCAAAACTCCATCACCGTGCCCCCCGGTCCCCCGTACGGTACCGTACTCGTAGGGCACCGTCGAGAGCCCATCGCCTTGCATGCTGGTGGTGCTCGGGACGAAGGCGGGCCAGCTGTCGCCTGTCCCAGGGCATGGCACAGCAGCGTCGCCTCGCTCGGGTCCGAACCGAACCGAAGCGGTGGCAGTGCGTGCACAGCCATGGCCTGGCCCGGGGCCGACAGCGTGGCGCTGCGTTGGACCTGCCTCCCTTCGTGCCGAGCTTGTTTGAATTTGGCCCGACTGCAACCCTGCAGCCCAAAGCTAGCTGTCGGCCTGCAGGAAAACAACTGCAGGCTGCACGCTGGGCGGCTACAGGCAGGCGGCCAGGCGACGCCGGCGAGTCAACGCCCGCCCGACGTCTGTACCTACTGCAGCCGCCTCGCTCCGCCAGGGGCTACCAACACAAACAACACCGCCGCCATACCGTGCCACCGCGCACCAACCTCCGCCGTCGCCGTCGCCGTTGGCCTCGCCCTCGCCCTCGCCCTCGCCCTCGCCGCCACCGCCACCGTCCGCTCCTCTTGCCTGCGTACCCCCTGCATGCAGAGGACCGCAGACGCACACACGAGGTAGCAGCTCGCGGCTAGACGGGGACGGGCTCCGTGGACGACCGACTGGGCTCGGGTTTGCCCAGCAAGATGGTGGCCTGCACGCGCTGGAAAGCCCATCGAGGTGCCAACATGCTCTAGCTCGGGCAGGCAGTCAGCCGGGCCTACCTGCCTGCCTTGGCTTGTGCCACGCCTGCTTCTCTCGCTCGAGGCTCAGCTGCTCGAGGAGAAACGCCAGGACAGATAGAGGGCGAGCGAGACGGTGGCAGGGGAGCCCCTTTTGGATATGGCCCATCTGGCGCAACATTCGTGGCGACGGCCGCCCGCCCAGATTGCCGCATTGACCCCCGGCTGGCTTGCTTGGCCCCTTTTGTTCTTTCTCGTCCCGGAACGATTGGGCGCATCGCGGGCCTGGAGGCAGGCATGAGGCAAGGCTGGCTCGCTGGCTGGCATCCAAGGCTGGGCGCAATCACTCGTCGTCGGTGTGCGGGTAGGTGGGAGGGTGATCAGACCTCGAGCTTGCGCCCTCCTGTACGTACGTGCTTGCGCATGCCCATCCGCATGTTGATTGCCTGTCCTGTGGTCATCCCGGTAGCTCAGCAGCTAGCATGCGACCTGAGAGAACGAGACCGAGGTGGTGGTCGCTGTCCGTCCAGCGCGGCCCTCGCACTCGCACACGCCCCAGCGCGGCCACTGGCACTCGCACATGCCCAGCAAGGCCACCACCAGGCCAAACCT
The DNA here is from genome assembly GCF_000417875.1 of Pseudozyma flocculosa PF-1. Taxonomy (NCBI): domain Eukaryota; kingdom Fungi; phylum Basidiomycota; class Ustilaginomycetes; order Ustilaginales; family Ustilaginaceae; genus Pseudozyma; species Pseudozyma flocculosa. The sequence continues at coordinate 889,298 of NW_006920878.1, forward strand.
ACCACCCTCGACCCCTCCTCTGCCCATTCGAGGCTAGCTGGTATGGCGCCGCCCCCCACCTTGTCGACCATTGCCCCGCCGAGCAGGCGCGATACGAGGTGCCAGCGATGTGGATGGATCGATGGTCGATGGCTGGCTGGCTGCCAGGTGGGACCAGGCGGACCGAGCGAGCGGTCGGGGCTCCAGACCGGTCTGGCAGGCCGCCGTCGCCGCTTGCTCGTCCAGGCAGGGTGGTGAGGCCCGCCCGCTGCGCCCCAATAACGTTTTACTCGCTGGCGCGCTGGCGCTGACGCTGGCTCTGGCGCTCGCCCTAGGCCTGTTCTGGCTTGGCCTGAGCGGGCCTCGTGCATGAAAGCGAGGCAGGCAGGGCCCGCGTGCCTGCCGTTGCCGCCCTTCCATATGCCGGCCGCCTGCTCGTCTTATTCCGTTCCTCGTTTCCGGGACGAGGCAGCAGGCACGCAGGCGGGCGGCAGCCCAGCGCAGCGCAGCGCAGCGCGATGATGGAATTCCCGACGCCGCTGCCGCTGCCGCCCACCCGCGCCCCGCTGCTTGTTCGTTCCGCCTTTGCGCGGCGTTGCGTTGCGTTGCTTTGCTTGTTGGTATGGCGTGGGTACAGTACCGAGCCTGGCACCGGAAGCAAAACCTTACCTGACGCGTGTCGTCTGCCGCTGGGCCCCCCTGCCCTGCCGTGCCCCGCCGCGCCCTGTCCAAGCTTGTGTATGTCTTGGCTGCCATCGGCCAGCGGCCAGCAGCACTGGCCTCGCCCTCGAGACCGACCCAACCGTGTCCTAGCCTCGCACACACACAACCCTCCCGCACCGCCTCGTCGGCGACGAGTAGTTACGCCCTACTGTAGCCTGCCTGTCTGCCTGCCTACGCCAGCCTGTTTGGCCGGCCAGCACCAGCACCATGACCGGCCTGCCCCGCACACCGCTGTCGGGTCCCTCGCCTCGTCTTTGTCGCGATCAACAACCGACGCCTCGCCCGCCCCTCCTCAAACTGGTCTGTGGCGCTGTCTTCGCAGGCCAGGCTGGCCCAGTCGCTCGCCACCACCTCCCGTGCCTAGCTATCTCGACCTCGCCCCGCATTGGCACCTCACCTCCTATCCTCCTTCTGCACCGCTGGAACTGCCCTAGTTCGCCACCTATCTGCTGCACCGCCACGCCAGCTCGCCTCCCGATCCCCTCGGCAACACAAACACGGAGAGAGTGAGAGAGCAAAGGGTCATACTCTGCCGCGCCGACGACGTCCTCTCAGGCCACCGATACCTCTGCTCGCGACCTCCACCATCCTGGACAGCTGCTGAGCATCGCCGCCGCCGCCGCCGCCGTCTTCTTCCTACTCGCTTGCCATCTCGAACCGCCAAAAGCTACACCTCTCTCCTCATCGACGAGGCTGGCCTGGCGCGACAAGGCCGCCACCCTACTTGCACACCTTGGTCCATCGCCACCCATCGTGCGCATTGTGCAGCCTGCGGCAAACCCACGTCGGCCCGTCTCGCCGCCGCCTTCGCCAACGCCACGCAACCCGACCTCGCCATCGACTGCGACCCTGTCCAAGCCAACCGATCATCGCTCCATCTCCACAGACCTACAAAGCATGCCGCGTCGTTCCATTCTTGGCCTCGCCCGCCCCGTCCCGACCTAGACCGCCCCTAGCCTGACCTATCCGACCACTCCGCAGGCACCATCCTCCATCGACCCTTGTCCTCCCCCCGACGCCCCGCTAGCAGACGCCTCGACTCCGTGCTTCGCGTCATCATCCCGCGCCCGCTTAGGCTCGCTCTAGCTGGTCTATCCGTCGCAACCGCTCACGCTGCGCATTCGCCGCTCAGCGTTTCAGCATCTCAATCGCCGCCCGTGTTGCTGCTGGATCTTGATCAGCTAGCGCCGCCCTCGTCTTTGAAGCAGCCACGCCAGCTCATCGCAATCTCACCATCGTTCGCTTGCTTTGGACGCCCCCAGCGGACCAGGCGCGGTTCCTTCTCCTCTGAGCCTCTGGAACTTGACCATCCCGGATCGACCGCATGGGCGCTTTTGACCACTCCTCCCTGTCCGCCACATCTCTAACCCTCTCGCCTCGGCACTTTCAATACAGCCTCGCAGGAGCTCCTCGCGCGTCTTCGCTCCTTCTCGACACCCGCAGCCCCTCGGGCCCCACCTCCTAGCCTCCCTGGCCCCTCGACGCTTCACCGAGGCAAACGCCTCTGGTTCCCCTCGCAGGCTGGCGGAGGATGAACGGCCAATTAAGAACGGACCACCCATCTGTTCGGACGCCGCAGCGCACCAGCAGCCTCCATGCTTCGCGCGGCAGCAGCAGCAGACGCACCAGCGCGCGTGCCAGTCGCCCCCATGAGCCGGCCAGCAGCAGCAGCGGCGGTGCGTTTCTCGGCGACGACGGCAATGAGGCCGGCAGTCAACTCCTGCCCAGCACACGACAAGCAGCGGATCCCGCCCCGGAAGTTCCCAGGACGCTCCCGTTCCCTTCGCGACAAGAGGGCGGCTCACAATCAGAGGACGCCACCGGCCATGCCCCCGAGACCTCGGCGCAGGGGGCGGCGCCGTACACATCGGCCCACCGCCGGGTATCGAGCGGCGGAGGCCATAGCCGCCAAGGCAGCCATCCCTACCCCTCTCTCCACGGCCTCGCAGGCATCTCGGACCCAGTCTCGCCCAGCCTGCACGGCACCTTCGGGCGCTCTAGCCACGGCAGCATCCTTGTCGACCGCGACCCGGCGTCTGCCGCACCTCCCAACGACGCCTCGTCGTCCGTCTCTCGGCGTCAGTCGAGCCCCACTGAGCAGAGCGCCTTTGGGCTGCTGGCCACCCAACGGGCTCAAGCTGGCACCACTCGGCAGCAGTCGGAAATCCACCAGTACCTCGAAAGGGGCAAGAGGCAGCAGAGGATCGATGCCCTGGAACGCGAGCTCAACTTGCCCGCCAGCCCGTTGTCGACCGAGGCGGAAGAGGAGCTCCGCTCCGTTGGGTCGCGCTCGCCGTCTGCTCCGGAGCGGTGGGAGCGGCCGGGGCCGGGCGCGGGCGGACGCGACGGCAATCGGAGCCGCAGCTCGGTCCAAACGTTTGGCCTGTTTGCTCGGGGCTCTACCGACGATTCCCCGGCACACCATCACCACCATCACCGTGAGCACACCGCCACCAACACCACCAACACCCACACCGACACCACCGACACCACCACCAGCGGCCATGCCCGGAGCGGCGACGACAGCGCGCGCGACCGCTCCGAGACGACCGGCAGCCGCGTCAGTCGCGATAGCCGCCCCTCGGACCGCGGCTACG
>NW_006920878.1:892936-898362 GCF_000417875.1 Pseudozyma flocculosa PF-1
ACTTCAGCCCGCCCACTCGCATGCTCGAGCCAGAGCAGCTCGCCGCCTCGCCTGGGCGAAGCGATCCCTACGGCTCCCCCAACGTCGGCCAGCCGTCGCGTGGGCCGGAGTCGAGGCGAAGCATGTCGTCTCCCGAGGCTTTCACGGATCCTCGGCCCATCTCCCAGATCTCTTCCGCCACTGTGCACGGCCAAGGACGGGGACTGGCCCTGGCCACGACCACATCCGCCGGCGGATCGCGACGTCGACCGCTGTCGAGGCTCGCAAGCGCCCACGAAACGGTTGAGGCGGAGGGCAGCCTTAGAGAGAGATCGATGAGCTCACCTGAAGCTCGCTCGGGTGCGGTGCGAATGCAGGCGCAACCCAGCATCGTCCAGCACCGTGACGAGCACGGCCCCAGACAGCTGGTTGGCCTGGTCAGGTCGGCCTCTGTCAGCGTCTGGACGCCGACGCTGGGCAAGCCTCCCAGCGGGATGCCGACCGGCCAGAGGGCGTCGTTCCTTGACGGCGGCGAGCAGGCGAATGCGGTCCGCCCTGCTCGCGGAGGAGGGTGGCTGGGCCATCGCCTGAGGCAGAGCTCTGCCAGCCGCCCGTCTGCAACCAGCAGCGGCCGGCCCCGGCTGGACTCGCTGCGGGCACGCCGGGATCCCTCGTCTCAGTTTGCCTCGCGCAGCGCCTCGCTGTCTGCGCAGCGAGCCCAGCAGCAGCGGTCCAAGGAGCGCTACCACTTTTCGCAGGTGTACGAGTCCCGGCCGCGCTTCCCTGAGGAGCCGTTCGCGTCGTCTCTGCAGGGCCTCGAGATCGATTCTCGCTGGGCGCGGCTTCACCACGCGCTCCTGCCGCTCTTAGTCTTCTACCACATCCCTCTGACCCTCTTCCTCGACTTCCACGCGCTCTTCGCGCTGGTCGAGGTGGCGGTCCATCCGGACAGCGGGCAGGCCGGCGCCACAACGGCCTGGTGGGTCGCCGTCGGCATCTACGCCGCATCCTTGGCGCTTTGGTTCGTCGGCGTCGTCATCATCTACGAGGCGCTCTGGCAATACGCGAGGCGCTGGTCGGTCGGTAAGTGGCAGGCCAGACAAGAGCGACCGACGGGATCTCGCCGCGCCTTAAACAAGCATTGCTTACTGATAAGCTGATCCGCACCTCCCTATCTCTCCTTGCACTCCCGCGACCTACCCGGCGCCCTTGAACAGGACGACCTCTGGCGCTGCCCGTCTATCTCTCTGCTCCCGCCCGAAACCTAACCTCGATCCGGTCCTTCAGCCTCTTCTCGCTGCTGCATAGCGCCAGGGTCATGGCGGCGAGGCGCGACTTTGCCATCGAGACCTTCTGGTTCTACTCTCAGAGTGCGTCCACAAGCTGCGGACCCAGGCCTTGCCCTGAATCTGGCGGTGATCGTTCAGCGAGCTGACATCCTTCTCGCCCGCCTCTGTGCCGTTCTGTCACCAGACTGGCCGACGGTCCTCACGCTGCTTCCGCGCGCCGCCCTCTGCGTGGTGCTGCTGGTCCTCTACCGCACATCGGGACCACCGCTGGCCACCGAGGGCACGCGTGAGGCGACCATCTTCAACGCCGCCACCGGCCGGCTGACGACCTACACCTTCGTCATCCTGCTGGTCAATGCGGCGTGGGCCGCATGGCGTCTGGCCGTGCTGGTCGCGTCCTGGATCGGCCTGCTGGTGATGCTTGGCTGGAGGTCGGTCTCTGAGCGCAACAAGGACGGCTACAGCTTCGGCTCCCTCGCTGGACCAGAGCACAGGCGAGAGGGTAGCCGGCGCCACCTTTTCCAGGCGTCGGACCTCGAAGACGAGCGGGCCCACCCCAGCGACGCCGCCGACGCGATCCACCAGCTGCCTCGATGGGCCTGGAAGCTGAGGGCCGAGGATCGCCTGCGGACGCTGCTGCTCGATGCGAGTTCCGATGCCGCCGGGGACCTGAGCGGCGACGGCGTTGGATATGGCGACGACCCGTACGCGACCCGGCCGAACAGCGAGATGGTCGAGACCGCCCGCTGGTCCCGTCTCTACCCAGCCGACGACCAGCCCACCTCGATGGCGCAGGTGATGCGCGAGGGCGGCGCAGACGCCGATCATCAGATGGCAGGGCACCGCGGGCAGACGGACCCACCGCCTGCTATGGCTCCAGGGGGCGGCTCAGGCCTTCCTGTGCCGGCCCCCGCCATCGCCTTTCCACAAGACAGCTTTGATGACCGCGACCCTCTCGATGACCGCCTCCCTGCCCGCGCGGCCGGCGGCGACGATGCCAGCGATCACTATTCGCCCGTCCCGACGCCGATCGGCCGGACCACGCGTTCAAGAGAGCAGCTGCGATCCGACAGCCTCGGCAGGGCTGCAGCGTGGACCACGTTGCCAGCGACGGCGAGCGCATCGATGCCTGCCGGGGCCGACCTGGATCTGCCAGATCGCCACTATGGCGAGGGCTCCAACGACGACTACGCGCTGTACCGGCCGACGCCGCCGACGTTTGAGCCGATCACGCTGGCCTCGTCCGAGGACGCCTCGCCCGACGAGCCTTCGCCCTCGGACTCGCCGATCCTCAGCGGGCGCAGGAGGATCGTGTCGATGCAGAGCTCGGACTTGCACAGCACCAACGCCGTCCTTTCGGACATGAGCTCCCCCGTGGCCACACGCAGGCGAGCATCGCGAGGCCAGAAGAGGCCGCGAAGCTCGCCCTCGGCCGAGGGTCACGATCCTGAGGCAGGGGCGACGTCCGGAGCCGAAGCCAGTCAGAGGCAGGGCTCGGCCGATGTCGATGACGCTGCGGGCTCTGAAGTCGGGCACGGCGCTGTTCAGGGAGCCCAGGGGCCTCGCGGTCAGGAGCACGGCGACGTCGTCGTCAACCTGGTCGAGGTGCCGCTGACGCCGGCCGCCTTCAGCCGGGATGCCGCGTCGATCATCCTGCGCCAGAGCCGGACCCGTTCGAAGGATGCCGTCGCCGATGGTGCGGAGTCGCAGGCGCCCGCCGAGAGTCGCAAGGGCAGCCAACGGGCTCCCCCTTCGCCGCGCATGGACGCCCTGCTCGGACAGGACGACAAGGCGACGAGCTCCCCGTCCGGCTCGCACGGCTTCCACAAGCTGGACGGGTCTCCCAACCTCGACAACGGCTCCTTCAGTGACGTCAAGCACGGCAACAACGGCGGCTCAGTGTCGTCGACAATGGGACTCGGCCTGATGGGCCAGGGATCCCTGCCGCGCAAATGGCCGGCACGGCGGTGGAGCCTGACCGGCTCGCGACCGCAGTCTGGCGAGGGCGCGCCGTCGGCCGAAGCCTCGAGCGGGGCCGGAGCGGGCGGTTCCAAGACGTCTCCGCTCCCCTCGTTCGCGGGGCTCTTACCGTTTGGCGGCTCGCGCAACAGCTCGCGCAAGAATGTGACGGCGCTTGACGGCGGCGCCTCGTCCGACGAGCTGCACGGCGTCGATCCGGAACAGTCGAGACGAGCTGGTCGAGACTCGTGGCTGAGCGGCAAGGACGGCAGTCACCCTGGGTCTCGACAGAGCGGCGGCGGCGGCGACGGGTGGTGGACGACGCTGTTCGGCAGCACGAGCTCGATTTCGCTCTCGAGGCGCACCGAGCTGGCGGCCGACGTCACCGTCGCCACGCCAGAAAAGGGATCGCCGAGCCGGAGGCAGGAGCAGATGGATCCCCAGCCGTCGCCTCCGTCCGCAGCGGCACCGAGCTGGCACTCTACTCCCAAAGCGAGTCGGCCGACGCTCGGCGCCGATCCCATGCCCGCTTTGGCTGGTCAACCTTTGCCGGCGACGCCGATGGCAAACGCAACGACCACGACGATGGCGGAGGCGGACGCCGATGCGCCTGCTGGTGCCGGTGCTGCGGCTCCTGCTCGAGCAGCCCTGATGGCGCGGACGGGCTCGTCGGACAACAGCCGTGGCTCGCAGGACTCGACCATGTCCGACGACTCCGAGGAAGGACGGCTGTGGGCCTCGTTCCCGGACCAGTCGCGGCGTCACCCGCCCGGGCTGATTGCGCTGAGCATCGAGCAGCAGATTGCCGAGGCGCGCGCAGCCGCTGCGGCCTATGCGTCGTCGTTGTCGCCGTCGTCGGCGGCCGAGGATACATCGACGTCGACGTCGACGCCGCGGCCCGTGTCGATTGCGTCGCCTGCCCTTGCCACTCCCCCGCCAGCGGGCAGCTCGTCGCCGCACATGGCCTCGCTGTCGAGCTCGCTGAGCGAGATGCCGCTGAGCCCGTCGCTGGGCGGCCTGCACGCGATCCGAGAGGAGAGCTGGTCGTCGTCGCTCGAGTCGGGCGCGGATACGTCGGCGTCGGACGCGGGCGACGAGTCGCGCCCCAGCCTGCCGCGGCGTCGTGGCGTCCTGCACGATGAGCCGCTCGAGCATCTGACCAATGGGCCGGAGAGATCAGAGGCCGAGGTTGCCACCCCGAGGCACTGAGATCTGCCCCTCATCCGGGCATCTCTCTCGACCACCACCACCACCACCACCACCACCACCACCACCACCAACCCCGTCTCCTCTTTAGACGCATTTGCGGCCCTTGCTACGGCCCTTGCTACGGCCCGATCTGCGGTGACGATGCAGCCACCCCGCCACCTGCTGCACGGTCGCCCACGGATCCTGATACCCTGCCAGCCGGATGCTGCTGTACCACCATCTGTACCACCATTACTGCAGAGACGTACCCCACACTCTTTCTGGACCAGCCTCCCCCTGCGCCTCGCTATCGCCTCTTTCTCCCTCGTAGACGTGGCTGGCCCTCCTCTCCCCTTGCCTGCTTTCTCCTGCGCTAAGATAGATGCATCGCACGCCCACACACGGAGTGGCGTTGTAGGACTAGTAAAGACCGAACCCATTGGTTGCCGTTCCGATCGCTTTGGCGCTGCCAGCTCCATGGCAGAATGGGCCCCGTACGTAGACGCCAGGCTGCTTCCGCGGCCGCGTCTTGGACAAAGTGCGCCCCGCCTGGCCTGACCTAGGCCAGCGGCGAGCGGCGAGGCGATCCAGGCCGGCCGGTGGAGTTGGGGCGAGGTGAGAGAAACGGTTTGTTCGGATACGCGAACGTTGCATGGCGGACGGGCGGGCGGTGGTTGTGGTGTGTTTGGTGTGCTCAGGCTCAGGCTCAGGCTCAGGCTAGGGCTCGGGCTCGGGCCAGGCTAGGCGGCGAGACGGGGGGCAAACGAACATCTCCCCCCCTCTCTCTCCCTGCCTGGTGGAGTGGGCCCAGGCTGGCCCCCCTCTGCGACCCCCGTTTTTTTTTTTCTTTTTTCAGCCGGCAACCGACCTAGCCTCTGTTTGCAGCTGGCGGGCGGCCGGGCGTGCGGGCGCGTGTGGGCACCTGCCTGGCCTGGCCTGGCCTGGCCTGGCCCAGTGGGCGAAACGGCAGGGCACCGGCGCGGCACGGCGCGGCGAGCGGGTCTGGCGGGT
>NW_006920878.1:898847-901569 GCF_000417875.1 Pseudozyma flocculosa PF-1
GCGCCCGGCTTTGGCTGCCAGAGGCCAGGTCAGGCCTGCGCTGCGCTGCGCCGCTGGCCGTCCATCGTCGTCGACGTTGGATCCTCGCCTCGTCGCCCGTCTTCCGCGCTCCCGTCGACGCTGCTCCAGCATCCTCACCGCCGCCGCCGCCGTCGCCGTCGCCGTCGTCGTCGTCGTCTCGGGCCCTGGGTTGGATCACTACCACGACCGCAGCGGTCTACCGCCCCCTCCTCTCCTTCACCATCCTCCTCTCCTCCCGCTCATCGCCATCCACTCGCTCGCTCGCCGCTTTCTCTGCGCTGCACCCGGGCCCTCGTTTCCCACGCGTCGTCGGCCTGCCCCTTTCTCTCTCCCCCTCTCCCTTCTATTGTCGTCCTCATCATCGTCGTCGCAGGTTGCCACCGCACCGCACCGCAACGGCCACTTTCATCCACCCTCACCTAGCGCCGCTCGAGCCCACAGCCTCGCACCGCTTCCCACCACCCTTCATTTCATCTCGCCCACTCGACGAGACCCACCCGACCCTTCTGCACGCCGACCTGCTCGAGGTTAGCCCTTGGATGGCCAGCCGCCACTGCCGTCCTCCATCATCCCCAACACCTCCGTCGCCGCCAACACCACCACCACCACCAACACACCCACCTTGACCCTCCTCTCCCTCTGCCCTGCGACGACGACACCGCTCGCGCGCTATCCATCCTCTCCCGGCTGACCGCGCCCCCGCCCTCCCTCTCCACACCTGCCCTGCCCGGCCCTGCCCGGCAGCACACGACCCGCCGCTGCCATGGCCATCTTTGGAAAGAAAAAGTCCGACAAGGACAAGGCCGCCGCCGGCGGCCCCACGTCGGCCGACAGCATCTCGTCCCTCTCGCCCTCGCTCGAAGGATCAGCAGGAAAGGCAGCCGGCGCCCAGGCCCTCAGGGAAGGCTCAAAGATCCCAGGACCCTCGTCGAGCAGCTCGCACACCATGGGCAACAAGGGCTCCATCTCTGGTGCCGGCAGCGCTGGCGTAGGAAGCGGATTCGGCACTCCTGGCGGCGGACCACCATCCGCAGCGGCAGCAGCAGCACAGCAGCAACAGCAGCAACAGCAGCACCAGCAACAACAGCAACCACCACAGCAGCAGCAGCAGCCACCCTCGCAGATCCCAGGCCCTCCCGGCGCCGCCTCTGGGTTCAAGTTCGGTGGGCAGCCTCCCGGCCCGCGTCCAGATATGGGCATGGCCAACGGCTCAGGCATCCCGCCGCCCTCGTCGGGACCTGGGCGCTTGCGCCAGGTGAGCAACGACAGCTCCGCCGGACCCCACGGCTACGGCATGGCCGGCATGGGCTCGGGCGGCATCGGTTCTGGCCCTCAGGGCCCGGGCGGCTCCATCTCTGGCCTGCCACCTTCGTCGTCTGGGCCCGGGCTGCCGCTCTCGGCCAGCGCCAACTCGGTGCCCGCCGGCGCCAGCGGGCCAGGCACCTCGTCGATCCCCATGGGCCCTGGGTCAGCCGGCACCGACAAGGTGCGCTCACAGCAGGTCGTCTACCCGTGGAGCCAGCGAGGCATCGTCATGAACCCGCCCCGCTTCCTCGACGAGACCAGGCAGGCGCCGCCGGGCGCCCTCAGCCCGTTCCCCTTCCCGCGCTACGGCCACGCCGCTAACCAGACGGCCAGCCCCAACGGCGAGATCTACCTGTTTGGCGGCCTCGTGCGCGAGAGCGTCAAAAACGACCTCTACACCGTCTACGTCGACCGGCTGGCCAGCAGCCCGCCGAACCCGAGCTCGCCTCCCGGCGGTGCCGGCGGCGCCATCCAGCCGCAGCACCAGCTCTATGCCAGCGCCACGTTGGTCCAGACGACGGGCGAGATCCCACCTCCCCGCGTCGGCCACGCCACGGTGCTGGTGTCCAACGTGCTCATCCTCTGGGGTGGCGACACAAAGGTGCGCGCCGACGACAAGCAGGACGAGGGCCTCTACCTGCTCAACCTCAGCACGCGCGAGTGGACGCGCGTCAAGGCGGCCTCGGACGGCCCGGACTCGGCGCCCGTCGGCCGGTACGGCCACACGGTCTGGATCATTGGCTCCAAGTTCTACGTGTTTGGCGGCCAGGTCGACGGCGCCTTCCTCAACGACTTTTGGAGCTTTGACCTCAACAGCCTCAAGGGCACGCCGACGTGGGAGCGCATCACGCCCAACTCGGAGCTGCCGCCCAAGCGGACGGGCCACGTCAGCGTCACCTACAAGGACCGGGTGTACATCTTTGGCGGCACCGACGGCCAGTATCACTACAACGACACCTGGTGCTACGACGTGCCCTCCAACACCTGGAAGGAGCTCTCGTGCATCGGCTACATCCCCGTGCCGCGCGAGGGCCACGCCACCTGCCTCGTCGACGACGTCATGTACATCTTTGGCGGCCGCGGCGTCGACGGCAAGGACCTCGGCGACCTGGCCAGCTTCAAGATCTCCAACCAGCGCTGGTACATGTTTGCCAACATGGGGCCCTCGCCGACGGGCCGGTCGGGCCACGCGCTGGCCGCCTACCAGAACAAGGTCGTCGTGCTCGGCGGCGAGAGCTTCAACGCCGGCGTCAAGCCCGACGACCCCTCGATGATCCACGTCCTCGATACGGCCAAGATCAAGTACCCGCCCGACAACCCGTCGCAGCGCTCCGGCTCGGGCTCCGGCTCCAATGGCCGCAAGTCGAGCCTGCCCGGCGGCATCACGGCGCCCGGT
>NW_006920878.1:901885-903270 GCF_000417875.1 Pseudozyma flocculosa PF-1
GTGGGCATGTCCCAGCAGCCCGACAGCCCGGGCAGCGCAGGGTCGCACCATCTCCAGCAGAGGCAGGCGCAGCCCATGGTCTTGCCGCAACAGCAGCAGCCGTACGCGCAGCAGCAGCAGCAAGGCGGGCCGCAGTCGCCGCCCTACCACGCGCAGAACATCATGTCGATGGCACAAGCAGGTGCTATGCAGTCCGCCGGCGAGCAGCAGCCCACTCGCGCGATGTCGCCGTCGTCCAATGCGCTGCGCGATCCGCGCGCGGCCCCCCTGCCTGGCGCTTCCCAGCAGGGCCAGCCGAGCTTCGGGCAGATGGGCGGCCCACAGCAGCAGCAGCCGCAGCAGCAGCAGCCGTACCAGCATGGCTTACAACAGCCGCAGCCGGATGGCCCTGCGCCCTATGGCGGGCCGCGAAGCCAGCGTTCCATCGAAAACATGCGCGGCGGCGCGCCGTCGCCCAACTCGGTCGCGCCCGCGTCGGCGATGCGCAACATCGACGGCGTCCTGGGCCGCAACGACAGCCCAGCAACGACGCCCCAGGATGCCTTCCACTACGGCCGCAACGGCACGCCGCCGAGCGCCAACTCGGCCGCCAACGGCTACCACCCGGCGTCTCGGTCCGCCAACGCCGAGCTCGAGGCGATGCGGAGGCGCGAGGCGTGGCTCAAGGCGGCGCTCGCCATGGCCGCCAAAAAGGGCTTTGTCGAGCCCGAGCAGCTGCAGATGCCGGACGGAACCAGCGTCGAGGGTCGCAGCGACACGCCGGATCGTGTCAGCCTCGACGGTTTCGACACGGGCCCCGAGGGCAGCGAAAAGGACCGCATCTTCAAGGCGCTCGTCTCGCTCAAGACGCAGCTCGCCAGCGCCAAGTCGACCATCGCGCAGCAGGCGCAGGGCGAGGCGGATCGGATGGCCGAGTCGGAGCGTGCGCGTTCCGCCGCGCTCCAGGAGGCCGCCTACTACCGGGCCAAGCTGGCCGCCCTCGAGTCTGGCAACGTCGCAGAGGTGTCGCGCCTCGACAGGGAGCGGGCGGCCAAGTTTGAAAAGTCGCTCGCAGAGGCGCTGCGCGAGAGCGCGCAGCTCGAGAGGCAGGTGTCGAGCCTGCGCGAGCAGGCCAAGCTCGAGCAGCAGCTGCGCAACTCGGCCGAGGAGCGCCTCTCGGAGACGGCCAAGCGGGCCATGGCGGCAGAGGCGGCCCAGATGAAGGCCTACGACGAGCTCTCGGCGCTGCAGAAGCGAAGCCACGCCTCGGAGAGCTCGCTGCGCGACTATGCCGAGCAGGTGGCCACGCTCTCGTCGATCGCCGCGCGCCACCGTGCCGACCACGAGCACGCTCGATCGCAGCTCGACTCGCACAAGACGAGCGTCGACACCCACGTCCGCGCCCT
>NW_006920878.1:903290-904581 GCF_000417875.1 Pseudozyma flocculosa PF-1
ACCGACCGACCGTCCGACCACCGTCCGCCGCGCCGCCGCCGACGCGCCGCCGCCGCCACGCGCGCGAGGCGCGCNGCAGNGCACGAGCGCCAGCACGCCGAGCAGCGGGGCCTGGCGCAGCAGCACGCCGCCACCATTGCCGAGCTACAGGCGCAGCTCGAGGCCAAGGCGCAGGAGGCCTACGCCCACTCTTCTCGCTCGGCCGAGCTCGAGACGCTCCTGTCCCAGCACCGGCACGAGGCCGAGACGCACCGCGCCGCGGCCTCTGGCGGTCTCGCGGCCCTGCTGGCGCAGCAGCAGCAGCAGCAACAGCAGCTCAACGCTTCCCGCGACCTCGGCAGCGGCGCGGACGGCGTTCCGTCCCACGTCGAGGACAAGATGCGCGCGCTCGAGGAAGAGGCCGAGTCGCTGCGCGAGCTGCACGGCCAGGCCAGGCAGGCGGCCGACTCGCACTCGGCGGCGCTCCAGGAGATGCGGGAGCGCAACCTGGCCCTGGAAAAGCAGCACGCCGCGCTGCGCACCGAGCTGAGCGCGATGCGCAGCCAGCTGACCGTGGCGCTGCAGGAGGTGGCGCGGCTCAAGGACACGGCCGGCTCCAAGGACATTGAGCTGCGCGACCGCAGCCGCGCCGTCGAGGCCGCCCAGGTCAAGGCGAGCCTGCTCAAGCAGTTCATGGCCGACCGCGGCGTCTCGGTGCCCAACGACGACGAGCTCAGCGTCAAGTCGGGCTACGCCGACCGCCGCATCCGCGAGCTCGAGGACGAGATCGACGCGCGCACCCGCGAGGTCCAGGACGCCGAGCACCGCCTCCAGGACTCGGAGAGCCGCGTCGAGGAGCTCACCCGCGAGCTCGAGCACCAGGCGTCGCGGCGGGCGTCGCGCGTCGCGGGCGCCGACAGCGCCGCCCTCGCCGAGGCCCAGGAGCGCGCCACCCGCGCCGAAGACGAGCTCGCCGAGACGACGGCCTCGTACAAGGAGCGGATGGCGCAGCTGGAAAACGACTACCAGACGGCGGTCCAGTTTGTCAAGGGCACCGAAAAGATGCTGCGCAGGATGAAGGACGAGCTGACAAAGAACAAGACGGAAAACGCCCAGCTCCAGTCCGAGGTGGCGGCGCTGCGCTCGGGCCAGCTCAACCCCGCCGAGGACGGCGGCGCCGCGGCGTCCGAGGAGGCGGCGCGCGACATCGAGGCGCTGCGCCACCGCCTCGCCGACGTGACGCAGCAGAGCGAGGAGATTGCCGCCGAGAACCGCGAGCTCGAGAGGCGCATCGCCGCCCTGTCGGCCGGCG
>NW_006920878.1:905019-905626 GCF_000417875.1 Pseudozyma flocculosa PF-1
CGCAAGGAGATTGACGAGACCCTCTCGCACAACCAGCACCTCGGCCGCGAGCTGGGCGGCAGCGGCAGCGGCGGCGGCAAGCCCTCGGCCGAGGCTACGGCCGCCCTCGGCCGCGACCTGACGCAGTCGAAGACCGCAAACGAGCAGCTCCGGCGCGAAAACGCCGCACTCAACGCAAAGTGCGCCGAGCTCGAGGACAAGGTGAGTTCGCGTGCGCCGTCGCTGACGTCGATCTCGCTCGCCCGGCCTCAGCCTCGGGTATGGCCCACGCGGCTAGACAGTCGCGCTGCCCGCCCAACCGCTGACCGCTCTCCATGGCCCCCCTCCCCTTTGCATGCTCATGACCCATGAACTCCGCACCGACGACAGTTCCAGCTCCTGCTCGGCAAGATGGAGACGACCCACGGCGACGACGAGGCACAACGCGACTCGATCATGTACGGCTCGATTACGTCGGAGCTCGACAAGTGGGAGCGCGACCGTTCGCTCGGTTCCGCCATGGCGCAGCGCGAAGAGGGCGACGACGACGACGCCTTCGACGGCGAAACGACGGCGCGCTCCTGATGCGCGGAGCTCCCCCTCCCCTGTCTCTCCGACCGCTTTGCCG
>NW_006920878.1:905646-907974 GCF_000417875.1 Pseudozyma flocculosa PF-1
GCTCCGATTTGCCAGTCCTGTAACACCGTTATTTCAAGAGTCTGCCCTCTCGCTTCGTCCGACCTGACATCTCTGCCCGTGGTGGTGGTGCGACGGCGTTGGCAGCGAGAGACGATGGGTCCGTTGCCTGTGTCCGAGCTGGGTGGTTGTCGGTCGGACGGCCTGACGGCCTGCAAAGACCAAGACGGCGCGCAGCTCGCTCGCTCTTCTTGCCCGCCCGCTGCAGCAGCCCTGCCGATCGGCTGGCTCTGAGATTTGCCACCGCCCTGGTTCTGGGGGCCTCACAACCCCACCCTGCAGAGTCGGTCTGGGTTCGTTTATTGCTACAAGGCTGCTGCTACCGACCATGAGGGGGAGGAAAAACGCACCCTCCCTCGTTTGTATATTGTTACAATATTTCAACCGCCGTGATTGACGAGACCGGGACGAAGACAGGGCAGAAGTGGACCGGACAAGATGGGTGTCGTGGATGGGGAGAGAAAAATAAAGCATTGGAAAAATCGTTACTGAAATGTGATGGTATCGGGCAAGTCGGGCCGACGGCTGGCTGCCAGGCTCTGTCTGGCTAGAGGACCGCCGGGTCCGTCTTTTCGCCTTGGCCCTTGCGGTGGAGGACGCGGCGTGCAAGCGTAGCGGCCTTTGCGGGGAGGGCGCGGGTCAAGGCACGGCCGGCGCCGCCGTCCTGGCCAGCCCCGTTGTCGTCGTCGTCTTGGGCGTAGTCGTCGATGAGCTCGGGCGGGGTGAGGTCGACGAGGCGGGCGGGGACAATCTTGGAGCGCATCACGAGCTTGTAGGCGACGAGCATGACCAGGAACCACGCCAGGCCAATGTAGGTGAGGATGAAGGTGACGTGGTCCCAGGGCACAAAGGCGACCCAGCCCCTCGAGATCATGACGAGGGCCGTGACGGAGAGGGCGACCCAGGAGAGGTAGGGCTGCAGCGGGGCGCGGTAGGGCAGCGTGGCGCGCGACACATTCTGGACGCGCAGGCAGTGGTGGAAGCGCAGGTAGGTCGTCAGGATCGAGATCCAGGCCAGCGCCGCGATGATGGTGAGGGAGCTGACAAAGTACTTGAACAGCTTTGCGCCGCCCGAGGCGACATTGATAAAGGCGACGCAGCTGATGAGCGACGAGGCGAGGAGCGACCACATGGGCATGCCGCGGCGGTTGGTGCGGCTAAACACGGCCGGCGCCTGGCCCGTGGCCGAGAGCGAGTAGAGGGTGCGGATGGCGATGTACTGGTCCGAGATGGCGGCCGAGACGACGAAAAAGAGAAAGAGGGCGTTGAGGAGGTGCGGCAGCCCCTTGATCTTGGCAATCTCGAGGGCGACGACAAAGGGCGAGGCCGTCGCCGACAGCTTGGCCTTGTTGGCGGCGCGCAGCAGCGGGTCGCGCGCCGGCACGACGAGGCCGAGCAGGGCGACGTTGAAGATGTAGAAGAACGTGATGCGGAACACCGTCTTCTTGATGGCGCTGGGGACCGCCTTGCGCGGGTTGGCGGCCTCTCCGACGGCGATGCTCAAGAGCTCGGTGCCCATGTAGGCGTACAGGCCCGAGCCCAACGCCTGCCAGAATCCCAAGAAGCGTCCCGCCGCGCCCTTTGCCTTGAACTCGAGGAAGGCGGTGCCGTTGGTCCAGTTCCTGAAGCCGATGCGGTCGTGGGTGGGGCCTCCGCCAAAGAAGAGGACGATGTTGATGCAGATGAGCATGGCCATGGTGGCCACCTTGACCCAGCCGAGGAGGTACTCGACGCGTCCAAACGACTTTGCGCCAAAGTAGTTGATCGTGACCATGAGGCAGAGGCAGATGGCGATCCACACGCCGCCGTTGACGCCCGGCGACCAGAACTCGATGATGTAGGCGGCGGCGTTGAGGTTGTTGGCCTGGGCGAGGGTGTACTTGAGGTAGTAGGCCCAGCCGACGGCGAAGCCGAGCTCGGGCGAGACAAACTGGGTGGCGTAGCCGGGGAAGCCGCGGTCGTGGGGCATGTAGGTGCCCATCTCGGCCAGGGCGGCCATGACGGCGTAGCAAATGATGCCCATGAACAGGAAGCCCAGGGTGAGCGAGACGGGGCCCGACGTGGCCAGACCGCCGCCGGTGCCAATCGTCAGGCCCGTGCCGATGGAGCCGCCGAGGGCAATCATGCTGATCTGACCGGGCGTGATGCGGCGGTGCAGGCGTCCCTCGGTGCCGTTGAGGTTGGCGCGCGCCGTGGGCGGCGTGGCGCCGGCCGCCGCCTCGTCGACGTACTCGAGCTCCGTGGCGCTGGCCGACGAGCCCTTTTCATTGGCCTCCTTGGCCGAGGTGCCCTCGTCGTACGACGGACGAG
>NW_006920878.1:908505-918943 GCF_000417875.1 Pseudozyma flocculosa PF-1
TGATGCGGAAGTGGAAGCTCAAGGGGAGCTGAGAGGGGCTACCGGGAGCGGACGGGCGACGGGTCTGGCTGGGTGGGACACCGAAGCACGGGGCGGCGCAAGGGCGAGGCAAGAGGAAGACTAAGGTCGGAGTGGATGGGACGGCGGCGAGGGGGAGGTTTTGGGTGTGTCTGTACGGGGTAGACGGGGGGAGGGAGATGGTCGGTGTGGTCCAAGGAGAGTGGGGTTATAACGTTGTCGAAGGTGTGGTGTGGTGTGCGCGTGCGCGTGCGTGGGCGCTTATCGCTATGCTCCCGGCAGGGCGACGGGCCCGCAGCGGGGCCCCTCGTGGGCCAGGTGTGCGCCTGGGGGAAAGTGCGGTGCAGAGTACTGAGGGTGCGAGTGACGAGAGGAGCCAACGATTACCCCAGGAAGGCAGAGATGGTCCTGACCTGGAGCGAAGGGTCCTCGGCCAAGGCGAGGACGAGCAACGAGGATTCGAGGACCGCCGTGCTGTAGCCCGCGGGCGCGCGCTCGCAGTCGGCCCAGGTATCTGTCTGCAGGTGCGGCGTGATACGTAGATACGGAGATGAGGCGGGGTCAGGCAGACGGCCCGGATCGTGCGACCGGCCAGACCAGGTCAGGTACGGTACTCGCCTGGATGCGTCGGTCGATGCTGGGGCGGTGGCGGGAGAAGAGGGGGCGGGCGGGCTACGAGGGGGGGAAAAGTGTGGGGAGAAAGGCCGCTACGACGAGCCAATGGCGGCCGCCTCTGCTGGGAGCCTCGGTCGTCCCTAACCTCTCTGTCTGTCAAAGTGCCCCGGTCTTCTCCCCGCGCGAGTCGGCCAAGGCCACATACAGACAGGCGAGAGAAACAGATGAGAGGCCGCCAGCGGAGGCGGGATCCACTCCCGCGTTGCCGCCCTCCCTTGCCGCGTTGCCGCGCCGACCTTCGCCCTGTCTCCGCCACCCCCGCATCGCATGATCCCCGCGCTATCGCCTGCACTCAGCTTGCACGTACTCGCCACTCTAGCTGCTGTAATTTATTCGTCTTCCCGTCCCTGCGGATACAGCAAGAAGGCCGCTCCCCGCGATGCCGTAGCTTGCATACCGCCTGGCGGCACCGGATAACGACGGGGCGCCCCCACGTGGGTTCGTCATCGACCTTGATGCTCGTCGAAAGATGCCGTCGTCGGCTTGGCGGTCGCTCGTCGCGTGATGCGCCTCGGGGCCCCAGGTCAATATGGAGAGCCCCGCAAACCCTTTGCTTTCTATCGCTTCCTGGACCGGGACGGGCCCCCTCCGACGTGCGACCAACATGTCAGACTCGATCCGGCATGACGCCTGGCATCGCTGATGGACGTAGCTTGTCCCGTCCCAGCCAGTCTAACTCCTCGAGGACCGAACTTAGATCGCCCGTCTGGCGTATGCCCGCCCAGCGCGCGCAAGCGTAACCAGCAGGGCCCCCGCTTCCCTAACAGTAGTAGAAACAGCAGGCGCAGGCGGCGGTCGGGCTTTTGCCTCCGCCTCTGAGCCAGGTCAGGCTTGCCACGGACCGAGCGCCGGGGCACGAACGGTTCCAGCACCAGCGCACGCACAATGGCTCGAGCCACAATGTGGCTATGATCACAGAAACGCTCGTTGGTCAGGCTGTCGGATTGCCATTGGTCTCTCGGCTTGCCTTTACGGACTCGGCTCAAACTACAGACGTCTGGTTCAGGACGAGGCGGCATCGATGCCGGGCGTCTCGCGGACCACCCTGTCGATCCACACGGCAAGGTGGCGCACGTTGGCGTCGTTGAGACCCGACACGCTGGCGCGACCCGTCGGGGTGAGGTAGATGTGTCCTTCCTCGACGAGCCGCGCGCACTGCTCCGGGCTCAGCTGGAGGTAGGCAAACATGCCCCGCTGCAGCGCAATGTGGGTCCAGTCGCCGGGCGTGCGCAGCTCTTCGGTGAGGAGGCGGACCAGCTCGGTGCGGACACGTCGGATGCGCGCGCTCATCGTGGCCATGTCCGCGTGCCATTGCTCCTTGAGCTCCGGCCGAGTGAGGACCAGGTGCGCCAGGTCGGCGGGGAAGCGTGGCGGCGTCGAAATCTCTTCGCGCGAGATGGAACGCAGCTGCGACTGGACGGCGTCGCGCGTCGCCGACGCCGCCGCATCGCCGTCGCCGCTGCTGCTGCGGTGGCACGCGACGTGGATGCAACCGAGCCGCTGGCCGTACAGTCCCATGTTCTTGGAAAAGCTCTGGCACACGAGCATCGGAACCTCGAGCCGCGCAAACAGCCGCACCGCGTACGCGTCCCGATCCAGTTGGCCGCTCGCAAAGCCCTGGTAGGCCGAGTCGAAGAAGGCGTAGAGGCGGCGCCGGAGCATGACGTCGGCGATGCGCTGCCACTGCTCCTCGCTAGGGTCCCAGCCGGTCGGGTTGTGGCCGCACGGGTGCAGCACCACGACGCTCTGCTCGGGCGCCGCCTCGAGCTGCTCGAGCATCGTTGCCAGCTCGAGCCGCGGACGGCGCCGGTCGGTGAAATAGTCGTACTCGCGCACCTCTGCGCCCGCCGCCTCAAAGATCTTGCGGTGGTTGGGCCAGCCCGGGTTGCTCAGGTAGACGATGGCCTGGTTCCGCTCGTTGCGCGCGCCACGGTAAAAGCGCTGGATCAGGCACGCGCCAAAGTGGTTGGCGCCCGAGCCTCCGGTCGTCTGCATCGACGCGAGCAGCGGCGTCGCCGCCTCGTCCGGGCCAAAGAGGAGCTTGGCCGCCTCGCGTGTAAAGGGGACCAGGCCATCCATGCCGAGATACTCGTGACTGACGTGCAGCGTCGCGGGGTCGTCGCTGCCCGATTCGCCCGCCGTCAGAGCCCTGAGTGCGCCCTGGAGGCTGGGCAGAGGCCACGGTCGAGCGTCCTCGCCGCGGTACGCGCCGATTCCCAGGTTGATCTTGTCGGGATGCTGGTCAGCGACGAAGCGCTGGTTGAGGTGAAACATCCTGTTTGGCGCCGAGAAGAGGGCAACGGAGAGCGACACCAGCTTGTCAGACGCAGAGCTGTAACGCTTGCAGCCGGCAAGTGGACGCCAAAGGGACTTCTGACAAAGAGCGGCCAGGGTAACTCACGGGTCGAGCGGGAGAGTGGGCATGCCTCTCCAGACGTTGTCGAAGCGCTCGGCGGCCTCGTCGGGCGCAGCCTTGGATGACGGCGGCGCCGAAGCCGACGACCCTTTGCTTGCTGCGAACGGGGCGGTGGCCGCCGGATCGGCGAGGTCTGCTGTGGCGATCGGTGGCATGTTGAAGCGGCGAGCGAGGTGTAGGACGAGTCGACCGTGTTGGGATTCCTTGTGTACGACGAGGATATGGCGCACCTTGGTGTGAGAGGGGAGAGGGGCGTCCGGGGATGTGGTGGATCGAAAGCAAGGCTCGTCGTCAGCATCGACCCGTCGCTGCCCCCCCCGCCTCTTGACGCCGCTTGTATAATAATAGACAGGCACGCCGGCCCAACGACGCCGCGGGCACTGTCATGACCCTTCCGCTATGGCGCCGTTGACGGCGATGGCTGCTGGCCACCCACCGCTCGTCCGCTTTCCGCTAGAGAGATAAAAATCCAGGGCCATGCGGAAGGCTGCTTGACCCCAGACTGCGGGGACCGGTGGACCGTACGTGGCGTCGAGACGTCGGTCGGCGGCACTTCTTTGGCCGGCCCTCGCCGCCGCCGCCGCAGCCGCCTTTGCACGGGTAGCATGACCGCGCCGAGATGCCGCGATGCCGTTGCGCTTGGGTCCCGCGCGCGCATAACAAAGGCTAGGACGCCCCGACACGACCAAAACAGGTCGATGCACAGCGCCGCAACATCCGGCGCTGCCTTTGCAGGCCGTGCCTCGGCCATCTACATGTATGTACAGGATGTACAGTACAGTACCTGGACGGCATTTTGCCGCGCCAGCGCGAGTCGGCCCCTGATTTGCTCTAGGGCATCAACGGCGAGTTGGCCGGCGGGTGGCCAGCCGGCTTCGCTGCCGGACCCCCCGCCCGCAGCCTTGGAGCGTGCAAACGACGCCGAGCGGGTCTCGTCTCGTTTAGCCACGCCCCTCTCAGCGAATCAGGCACCGCCATCCTCCTCGAGCAGGCGAGCAAGCGGGCAAGCAGACCAGCCCTTTGGGAGCGTCGAGGCCACCTCGCCATGCCGTCACGTCGTCTGTCCTTCCAGCCAGCCAAAGACAAGCGCGCGGGAACGAGTTGAACGGTCGAGGGCGACCGGAGGAGCGTGATGACCGAAACAACCAATGCATTCGTCGACCATAGCAAAAGAGCGCCACCGCAGCTACACACAGTACCAACAAGGATGCCAGGCACCCCTCGAGCGGGGCGTGTCGGCTAGCGCGAGACGGGCAGCTGGAGGGGTGCGGCCTTGACCTCATCCTGGTCTGGGAGGAGCGTCATGAGGCTCTTTTGCTGGTTCTGGAAGGCGGCGAGGAGCATGCCCCAGTCTGCGCCGCCCATGATGAAGCGGGCGCCGTGGTCAATGTAGCGCTTGAGCAGGTCCGGCCGGCCCTGGATGCCGCCCAGGCCGACAATCTTGCCGTGCCGCTTGGCCACGTCGCAGACGCGCAGCACTGCGGCGTCGTAGTCGGGATGGTCAAACTGGCAGCTGATGCCCATGTCGGTCGTCAGGTCCGCCGAGCCGATCAGGAGCACGTCGAAGCCTTCGACGGCGGCAATCTCCCTGCGGGCCACAGAGAGGCCGGCCAAAAAGCGGACGCAGCGGGCGGGCGGGAGAGAGGGGTCGGGAGAGGTCAGTCGGCGGGCTGACCGCGGCGGCTGCACGAAAGGCTCTCTCCAGCCCCGCGGCGACTCGACTCGACCCGACTCCGACTCGACTCACTCTGCATTGGCAATGGCGGTGCGGCTCTCGAGCATGCAAAAGACGAGCGTCTCGCTGTCGATGTAGTCGAAGGCTTGTTGCGGGGGCAGGTTCTGGTGGTGGAGCGAGGGGAAGCTGTAGGTGAAGGAGCGGTGGCCGCGCGGAAAGTGGCGTGCCTGCTGGACGATGCGCCTCGCCTCGTCGGCCGTGTCGACGTGCGGGACCTGTCCGAAGAGATGGCAAAGCGGCGACAAGGCCAAGGGGTGAGGATCGGTCCTGACTGTCAGGGCGCCGGCCAGGACCGCGTCCGAGAGCGACGTGGGGGCGCGCTGCACTCACAATGACGCCCTGTGCTCCCGCGTCGAGGGCGCGACCGAGCCAGGCGGCGTCGCCCTGGGGCACGCGGATGACGGGGGCTATTCCGGCGAGGATGCAGGCCCTTGTGAGCTGGATCGCGGCCTCCTGGCCGATGCTGTCGGTTTGGGCGGGGGGAGAGGGAGGGACAGAGGCGATCAGGATCCCATCCCGGGATGGCAGAATGCGACATGATTGGATTCGACGAGTCGCCGGCCGCCTTGGTCCCTGGCATGGGTTCGCTGCTGGTCGACGGTCGACGATCGACGGTCGACGATTCGACGCCCGATTGGGGCGCGGAGTGGAGCGACTTACACGCTATGCTCGAGGTCGATGAGGACCGAGTGCCAGCCGGAGACGTAGGCGAGGGAGGCCATGTCGATCTTGTCGACCAGGCGGGCGGTGATGGCGGTGCCGAGCTGGCCGTTGCGCAGGCGGCGGGCGAGGTGGTTGGGCACGGGCGTGAGGCTGGGCATCATGGTGGCAGCGGGACTCGGTGGTATCCAGGCGGTGGAAGCAAAGCGGTGGCCAGGGCAGAACGGACGACGTCGTGGAGAGCGGACAAGGGGAGCGAAGTGGTAGCTGTGCGGTGGTGGCGGGCTGAACTGGTCGCTCGTTGCAGGCGTCGACGACGTCGAAGAGCTATATACAAGTGCGGTGCGGCGGCCGAGGGTAGGGAATGGGGCCCAAGGCCGGCGCCATGACCGGCCTCATCCTCATCCTCATCCTCGAGGATGGGGATCCTGGACGAGGGCTCGGTCCCGCTTCTCCTTGCCATGGTCCCCGCTCAGGTTGCCGCATCGCTCGAGCCGCCGCAGAGGTCCGAGGGATGCCGCACCGGCGAGGGTCGTTGCCGGGGTCGTTGACGCGGGGGGAGAAGGCGAACAAAAGGGAACCGCTGGGACGCGCTGCGCAGCGGTGGCGTGCGTGGCTAGCGCCGTCGCGGACAAGAAGACGTACGCGCGGCGAGATAGCGGCAGAGGGGGGGGGGGGCCGCCGGGGTGGTACCTATCCTGTAGCGTAATCGCGGCAACTCGGCGGCCAGGCGCCTCGTGGCCTCATAATCGCGCTGCCTCGCCTCGCCCTGCCTCGCCTCTGCCTCTGCCTCTGCCTCTGCCTCGTCGCCGGCCAGGTGCGCCCGCCGCCGCTTTGCCGTTTTGCCGTCGCCGCCCGAGCCTCGGTCGCTATCCGCCAGAACACCAACCACCACCACCCCCCCTCGTCGGCCAACAGTCGATTCCACTATCCCAGCCCAAGCCTCAGCCCATTATCCACCCCCCTCCCCCGCACGTCCAGGCGTAGGCGTTAGCGGCATCTCTGGCTTCAATCTCGTCGGCGCCTTGTCTTGGCAACACGTACCGCCTCTCCCCGTCTCCCCCGCCTCTCCCCCGCCCCATGCCAGCCGCCTCATCCTTGAACCACTCTTCGACCCCCGCCACCGCCACCGCCACCAACACCACCACCACGCCCGCTGCCCCTTCGCAACGTTCGCAGCGCCCGCGCGACCGGCAGAGGACGCTTCAGGCCTGCATCGAGTGCAAGGATCGCAAGCAGAGGTGAGCCAACTTCCTCACTTTCCCACCTATGCTCTCACGTCCGCCCTGGCAATCGGTTCTCGCCGCCGCCGCCGCCTCGATCGCACTGACACCCTCCCGTCCCACCTGGAGCCACCGTCGACGCCGCACAGATGCGAGTTTGACCAGCCCTCGGATTCTCGCCACGCTGCAATCGCAGCATGCAGGCGATGCCAGAGGTACCGACTGCCCTGCCGCGGCGGCCGCCACCGTGCCCGCCCTAGTGCCTCGTCGGCCGCACCGCCTTCCGCCCTCTCACCCTCGTCGTCCGCGTCCGCAGCTGCTGACCCACCAGCGAACAGTGCCACGATGGCGACCTCGCCGGCATCCGCATCGTCCGCCTCGACCGCCATGACGAGTGGCGGCCACCCAGTTCAGCAGGGCCACCGTCACGACCTCGCCTCGACCGACCCGCCATGGCAGCCAGATCGGGTCCCCCGGATGCGCCCGCGCTCTCCGCCTTCCCACCACCAGCCCAACCCGCACCATGACTCCTATCCACACCCGCACAACTATCAGCCACATCGCCAACAACACGGCCATCACGACCAGCCGCACCCTCCCCAATATGCCCACCCGCAGCAGCAGCAGCAGCAGCAGCACCACCACCACCACCACCACCACATCGTCCACACGGACGCCTCGGCCGCCTCGTCGTCGCCCAGCCACGCCTCGCCCGAAACGGCCGAGCCGCGCGACTCCAACACCCGGTACAATGGCTTCACCGCCATGTCGCAGCACGTCTTTTGGTGCCTAGGCGAGGTCTGTCCCGCCCTCCGCGACTGGGACCAGCGGCAGGCCCACATCCGCCTGCGTCGGCCGCCCGGCCTCGCTCGACCTCCGCTCCAGCTTACCCGCGCCGCCCACGACCACGACTCGCTCTCCTCGCCCTCGATCCACCGCGACTTGGCCAGGCAGCGCGGCGTCTCGGCCAGGATCCTCGCCACCGCCGTCTGCTCGCGTGAGTCTCAGCCGGCGGCCAATCCATCCGACGCCCTGAGCAGCCCGCATCGTCTGGATTCGTCCTGCGAGCGCCGTACTCACCCGGGCCGTCTGCTGACTGCTCCCAACCTTGCCCGCCCGCGCCCGCGCGCTCGCCTCGTCTTTTGCCCAAGTCTTTGCACACTTCGCCGCCAACATTATGCCCGTCTTTCCCGTCCTTTCCGACGACGACGCCCAGGCCGAGATGCTGGCCGCACTGCAGGCGCCCTCGCTCGATCAGATGGATCCGGACGTCGACATCTGGCTCAAGCAGCGCAGCGGCGCGCCGCCCCTCTCGCTCCTCGCGCTCGTCATCTGCGCCATCAGCTCCCTCTCCCGCTCCCGTCCACTCGACGAGCGACGCGCCATCGTCTACGCCCTGCGCGACCGCCTCCGGGCCGGCGAGGGCCTCCAGCTGCTCCTGCGCACCTCTCTTCGAAACATCCAGACGCTTCTCCTTCTCTCGCTCACCCCCGAGCTCCTCTCCGAGTCGAGCACCGAGGCGCACAGCCTGCTGTGGATGTACGCCGGCGCCGCCTTCCGCATGGCCCTCGACCTCGGCTTCCACCGCCACAAGCACCTCAGCGCCCTCTCGCCCGTCATCAGCGGCGGCGACGCCCGAGAGCGCGCGTGGAAGTGCTGCATCCTCGTCGACGCCTTGTGAGTGACCAAGACGCAAGCGCAGGGGCGGCGCGCCAAGGGAGCACGTCAACGCGGCTTGTCGCGGCTCGACCAGCCACTGACGACCCAACCTCCGTGCACCCGTGCTTCGCACCTTTTTCGCCCTGACCCGTCTCCATCTGCCCACCACAGCCACGCTGCAGGCTTCGGTCAGCCTCCAACCATTGCTTCTGAGCTTGCCCTCGAAGATGCCGCGAGCGGATATGGCGCGCCGTTCGGGTCGTTCGACTCCATCTACGATGTGAGGGGACGCTGATGCCCTGCCGCTCCAAGCTCGTCGCACGCAGCCGCTCGCCCAGCTGACCTCAATGAGTCCCTGATCCCTCCGCGCCCCGTCCCGTCCCGCCTCACCTCGCACCCAGATCGCACAAGTCAGTCGTCTGCTGTGTGAGTGCCGAATGGCGGCCCGACGGGCACTGCTGCTTGTCTCTCCAACGCTCACCGCCGCCGCGCCTCCGCTCCCCGTCTGTACAGACATCACCATCAACGGAGGATCGCCCGATGAAGAGCACCCGCGTGAGGCGGTTCCGGACCAAGTCGTCGCCCGCATGCAGTACTGGAACGCCAAGGCCAACGAGTCGGCGCACGAAGCCCTCGAGACGCTGCCGCCCTGCGCCGTCTTTGCACGGCTGCTGCTGCTCTTGACCGAGGTGAGCCGATCCACGCGCCGGAGCCGAAAGCGGTGGTGCTGGCCAGGTTCGGTCCCGGCCGTCGACGCTGACGCAGCTACCCTTAACCCTGCCCCTGCCCGCGCCCGCGCCCGCGCCCGCGGTCGCGGTCCGTGTCTCAGTTCAATCTGTGGCGCTACGCCGAGGAACAGAGGCACGACCGTCGGCAGCGACCTCTGTGGGGGCCGTCGCTGCCGGAGCTCATGCACCGAGCCGATGCGCTGCTCCACTGCTTCCAGCGCCACCACCTCGCCCTGCTCGACAGTCACATGATCGGCTTCAACGCCATCACTGTCGCGACGCTCCTCGCCGCCCTCGACTGCCTCTGCGCCGGAAAGATCCGAAGGTCGCTGACCGAGGCCGAGCTCTGCTTTGCGGCATGGGCCGACGCCGCCGTCACAGACGAGCCGGTACCCCACCGCGAGGGTAGGCTGCGCGACAAGCTCTTGCGCGTCATGCAGCTCGTCGCTACCGCCGTTCGCCACGAGCTCGGGGCAACCGACCACCAGCCGCCCACGACAGGCGCAGCCAGCGCAGGGGCGGGTGCCAACGGCCAGACCACGGCGATGACCGGCCCGGACCAGGCCGCGGCGGCCCACGGCTTTTCCTCGTTCTCCACCGCCTTTCCCGCATTCGCGACGGGCGTCGGCACGGGAGCGCCCGGCGCCGGCGACGCCGACGAGCTTCCCTGGCATCTCCTCGACGAGACCCTTTCGATCTTTGATCAGTGGCCCCAGATGTCGGACCAGGTCACCACTGTCCACGCCGCCACACCCGCCGCAGCCGCCGCTGTTCCCGGCGGGGCGCTTCCAGCTAACACCTCGCCGGGCGACGAGATGCACTTGATACCCCGCTTCTTCCATTGACGTCGCCTTGACCCGGCCTTGCGCCCGCTCCCTTGGCCCGGCGCGACACGAAAAAGCATCCCCCGCCGTCTGTACACTACAAACCATTTTGCCGCGCGGACAATCAGCATGTATTTCTAGCCCAGACCCACTGCAGAGACCAATGTCCTGCCACCCTGCTTGCCCGTGCGGGGTGAGCAATTTCCCGTGGAATTTTCAGGCACTTTTGCAATCTGAGCCTGCCTTCCATCTAGAAGGCAGAATGTGGATTGGGATGTGTTGGCTGTCCGGTGGACCCTGGCTGGACCCTGACGGGTGGGCCAGCCGCCTGGGTAGCTGGATGGCTACCAAATCCAAAAAATCGCAAATACAAGATTAGAGTTTTAGCCGAGGTACTGGACCCCTGCCAGCTGTTTTTGGCCCAGCAAGGCACCATTGCTGGCAGGTAAAATCCTGCAAAAATGCCAGGGATGTGCACCTGACCCAGGGCTACATCATAG
>NW_006920878.1:919373-919919 GCF_000417875.1 Pseudozyma flocculosa PF-1
CAGCCTGGGCCCATACTGGTGGCCTGGGCAGGGTCTTAGGGGGCCAGGAAGTGCTCCTGGGCCTGCTGAGCATGTCAAGGTGCCTTGCAGGCCACCTGCTAGGGTTAGGGGCCAGGTATGATTTTTAAGGGAATTTTGACCCCCCTTTTTTGCAGCGCTCCCAGCAGTTTTCTGCCTGGCAAGGCACCATTGCTGGCAGGTAAAATCCTGCAAAAATGTCAGGGATGGGCACCTGACCCAGGGCTACAACATAGCCTAAGATGGGCCTGATCTGCTCCCAGGATTAGGGTTCCAAAGACCCCTGGCGTTCGCTTGACTGGGGTTAGGGTTACAAGGTGGACCCAGGTTACAAGGGGGGGCCACCCAGGGTTAGGGTTGGGATTTTCTTCCCGCAAATGATTCCATCTGGAAGATAGGGCATTTTGATGGTAGTATGCAAAGGATGAGAGTCTCTGGGTGGATGGTCATGGAGATCGGAGCCCTCAAAGTTGTAGCGTTTTTGTCAAAAAGTTGTCAAAACCCAAACGTTTTTGCACCAAAAGGGGT
>NW_006920879.1:0-1559 GCF_000417875.1 Pseudozyma flocculosa PF-1
CAGGATGGGCACTGGCTGCACCCTGGCCAGCTGGAAATTCAGGGTAGAACAGGGCAAAACTGCCTGCCAGCCTAGCTCAGCCATCTGGGAGCAGATCAGGCCCATCTTAGGGTATGCTGTAGCCCTGGGTCAGGTGCACATCCCTGACCTTTTTGCAGGATTTTACCTGCCAGCAATGGTGCCTTGCCAGGCCAAAAACTGCTGGCTGGGGTGCAAAAAAAGGGGGGTCAAAATTCCCCCAAAAATCATACCTGGCCCCTGACCCTAGGAGGTGGCCTGGAAGGCACCCTGACGTTCTCAGCAGGCTCAGGAGCACTGCCTTACCCTCTTTGATCCTGGTATGGATGACAAGATGCCCAGGATTTGGCAAGCAGACACATGGAGGCTGAAAGGCCAAGATTGGTGGCCATGTCATGCGGCTGCAAGGGAGAGAGGCACACTTGCCTCTCATGTTGCTGCACACCAGGGAACGCTTGCAGCAATGACAGATTGCCATCAATGCCAACAGGAGCTCTCTTGAGCACCGTGGCACGTTGTCATTCCTTGAAGCCATTGGAAAGGCTCAAGCTGGTTGTTAGGCCAAGTTCCGAAGTGGGCGAAGCGCGGGAAAAAGACTGTTGCGCCAGCTAGACCGCCGACTGGCAGGTCTAGCTGACAGGGCCATATAGACCCTCCCAGGCAACTCAGAACCGCACTGCTGGGGCTGCCGTAACACTGGTCATGCCAGGCTGGGTCCAGCGCAGAGAGAGTGCTCCTGCATGTGGTGGTTCCGTTGCCTGTGCCATCACAGGGCAAGGTTCCATCGCTTGGATTCCTCCTTTGAGGCCAGCTTGATGGGCATTCAGCGGCAGGTTCTTTAGCGACACAGTGTGATGACTGTTGATGTCATCTACCCCAGCTGCCGCTGCTGCTGCTACCATGCACAGCAAGGCCAACAGCCCTGCATCTCTTGCCCCACAGCTCTGCCTCCAGTCTGCAACATCCCCAAGGGAGCAAGGCTCTTGGCAGCCACCTTGCCCTCCCAACAAACATGCAGGGCTGCTCTACCATTGTCCCTTGATGCTTGGTGCATGCACGCCAAAGCGGTCATGCCCTGACTGCGGATCAAGCAATGGTGTGCAGAAGCAGCAGGTGTGGCATCCGTGTCCAGCAACCCGGCTGCTGATGATCCAGCCGGCATGATGGTGTCAGCAGGGTGAGTGCAGCCTGTGTTGCTGGGCCCTTGAAACCTACACCCTGTTTGGTGTGTTGAACTGTTGCAGCCCGGTGCACGACAGCCGGCGCAGGAACTCCCCGGCCGCCCAGACGACACTTGTTATATGCAATCCGAACAACTGTCGACATCGTCCGGCTCTTTGGTCTAGAGGCATGATTTCTCTTTCGGGCTTTGTCCCCTTCGCAGCTGCGGAGGTCCAATAGAGGAGGTCGGGGGTTCGATTCCCCCAAGAGCCCTCCTTTTTTGGCCTTTTTTTCCCCACTGTCGGGCCGTGCCGGCCTCCGATTGGGCCGGAGACGGTGGTCCGAGCCTCGAGGCGCCGTCCGCGTTACGGGGTGCTGGC
>NW_006920879.1:2129-13870 GCF_000417875.1 Pseudozyma flocculosa PF-1
GGGGGGGGGGGGGGGAGTCACAGGGGCAACCCGCGCGGATCCGGTGGCATCGCCCATGTTCCAGCCTCCCTTTTTACCAAAGTTTGATATACGGATTGGTCTCGTTTTCTCGCAAAACCATCCCGGCTAGCTCAGTCGGTAGAGCGTCAGACTTTTAGCCCGGTCTGTCCGCAAAGGCGGATTTGAGGTCCATCTGAACGTCATGGGTTCGAGCCCCATGTCGGGAGATTTTCTTTTTTTTTCTTTCCTTTTCTTACCTTGATCCCACTAATCCTGCCCCCTTTCTCCTCGTTTTGGGCGACTGATCAAGACGACGACGAGCGGCGCCGACGGCCAGCCTTCTCGGCATCGCTGAAACGGTGTTGGGATTGCAGCGGCACACGTATGCCTTCGCAGTCATGGAGCCACACCCTTCTCAAAGTGCGGTTCGAGGGACGGCTCTCGCTCGCTCGCTCGCGATGCCAGCAGTACCAAGACGTCTGCGCCGTGAGGGCCGGATCTCGACGGCGATCAGGGGAGGGAGGACGTCAGAGTCATTGTCGCCGACGCATGGGAGAGGCGGTCTCTGGCTTGCTACTCGAACCGGACCGAGACGAAGGGGGACAAGGCGTTCATACTACTGGGCAATGGGGCGCTGTAGTCAAATCATGGTACGATGGCCTCGGCCTGGCATTTGATTGCGTGTGGACAGGCAGTGGCACAGGAGACTGGTGCGGTACATGCATCCCCCTCTCTCTCGCCACGCGGCCTCGACGAGCCGCGCTGGTCGCCCCGCGTCAGTCCATCCAGTGCAAAAAGAGAAGTGCGAGGCCGCTACCGACGAGAAAGACGCTGAGCATCTTGTCGGCCTCCCTGCTCCGCTGCCTCGCCTTTTCGAGCTGCTCGTTTCCCTTGCCCACCTCGGTGCCGACGCCGATGGCCTCGTCGAGGAGGCGGTCGGTGACCTCGCCCTGCTGTTCGAGCTGCTGCGCCACCTGGGTCTGGAGATCGCTGATCTCGTACAACCTGCTCTCTGCCTTTTGGATGGCGGCCAGGTCCGACTCGAGCGATTTGACGAGCTGCGACGACTCGTTTTCAAACATCTCGATCTGCGTCGCCGACAGCTGCGTCGAAATGTCGCGGCCCACGAGCGACGACTCGGACTCGAGCGACGGGTCAAACGAGCCGCCGACACTGCCCTTGACCGGGGCCGGTGCGGCCGAGGTCGAGGTCGAAGCTGAGCCGCCGTCTGCGCCGGCGTTTTGGTGCGACAGGATGGCGCGCGAGTTGGCCAGGGAGCGGCTCTTTTCGCGCTGGGCCTTGAGGCGAAGCTCCTGCATGTCGCTCTGGAGCGACGAGGCGCGCGAGAGGAGCGTCGAGAGGTAGTGGGTGACGGAAGCGCGGTGGGCAGAGATGATGGACGACGCGAGGATCGAGGATGCCGAGTCGCGCGGCGTCGAGAGCGAGAGGAGCGTGTGGAGCGGCGAAAGAGCCGTGGGCTCGGTCGGCGCCGTCTTTTTGCGCGCTGCGGCGGGCGTCGTCGGCGGGAGCCGGGGCGTGGGCGGTTGGAGGATGCATAGGCAGATAGCGACATCGACATCAAGAAGAGGGTCGAGCGAGCAAGCATTTGAGGAGAGCGGACAGAGGTTGGCGTGGGGTCGAGGGGAGAACAGGCGACAGCGAGATCAGCACGACGTCCGAAGCCGATGCCCGGCAGAGAGGCGAGCGGGTTGGCAGGGCGGGAACCAAGACGAGGGGCAGGAAGAGATGAACCCCGCACTCGTCGCGCCACTGCATCACGTCACCACCGCTCACCTTCCTCTGCGAGTTCGAGCTCGCGTATGCTTTCGAGGCAGCGCTTGACGACGACCTTTACCTGAAAGTCGATTTCGTCCCTCTGTCGTTCGGTGAGGGGTCCCTGGAAAGCGGTCCACATGGCAAAGGGCGAGCTGCGATCCGCCTGCTGTGCGGCATCGCCATCGCCGTCGCTGCCGGGCTGACCTGGGGCGAGGGGCGTGCGTGGGCGGTGGTGCTTGGAGGCGGACGAGGGGAGGGCGAGGTACTGCCTGCGTATCGAGTAGAGGAAGGCGAGGAGGGAGACGATGTGCCTGCGGATGGTGTAGGCCTGCGCCAGCCACTGCTGATGCGCACGGACGACGTTGGGAGGGGGGTCGCTGCGTTGGAGTCGCTTCGAGGGTGGCGGGTAGGACGAGGACGAGGACGACGAGGATGACGAGGACGAGGATGCGGCGTCGACGAGGGAGCGAAAGTCGCCTGTGCGGTCGTGGGCCGGTGGTGGGCGGCGATGGGTCGACATCATGGCGGCCGTCGAGGTGCGGCAGAGGGCGTGCGGACGAGGCGAGATGAGTCGATGGTGGCGTGGCTGTGGCTGCGGGCGTGGGTGATTGACCTGACGGACCACTGACGGGAGGCAAAGTGCAAGGGTGAGTGGGGGGTCCAAGGGTCAGAGGAGGAAACGGAGCCACGAGCGAGGTTCAGGGTTGGCCGCGTTCCGAGGTTGGGGGCGCAGCTGGGTCGGTCTGTGCGCGCAAAAGGCCAGCGGGGAGCCACAGCCTCCACCTGGCTGGCTGGCTGGCTCGCCGACCCTTGGGGCCGCGAACACGCGTGAAGTACCAAAGTGGCGAGGCCCGGCCCGGCCTGGCCAGGGCAAGCCATGCGGCGACAGACGTGTGCCATCACTCGCTGACCCTTGCAAACGGCACGCCTGGTCGCGGCATGCTCTACGCACACGGCATCTAGCATCCGATTCATTCCTTCTCGCATCGTAGGCGACATCACGAGGGTGCCGACGACGGCGAGGCCGATTGCAGCCTCTTGGCGCTGCAGATCCACACCTGATCCTCGCGCACCACCTCAAAGGGCGACACGAGCAACGCCAGCTCCAGCAGGCCTCGCCGCTGCCGTTCGGACCACGGCACGACTGAGCGCAGCGCCTGCTTCAGGTCGCCCACCAGCCGCCCCAACGACTTGCGCCTCAGCCCGGCATACCCCTTTTCGGGCTGCAGCAACGTCTCGAACGGCTGCTCGTCGTCTCCCAGCGCCGGCGTCTGCCTCTCTGCATCGGCATCCGCACCAGCCGCCGTCGTCATCGCACCCTGGCCTGCCGCTGCTCCTGGTCCGGCCGTGATGGACAGCAGATCCAGAGGCGGCACCTCGTATAGCACCTTGCAATCCCGGTGACCGGTCAGCAGGTGCGTGTAGTCCGTCCACGCCAGCCTGGCACCGTGCCCAAAGACGGGCAGGTTCTCGGTCTTGTCGTAGATCCACGGCGTGCCGGGGGCCGAGCTCCAGAGCGAGAACGGGTACAGGGTCCGCTCGAGACGCAGCGACTGGAACAGCGTCACGCCCGTCATGGCAGGCATCACGTCGATGTGCAGACGCACTGTCGAGCCGGCAGAGCCAAGTCGGTGAGCGTAGATGCGGCCGCACAGGTCAGTTGTCGTGATCCTGGCCGCTGGGATGTCAGAGTTCCGCACGGCTTCCGCTCACCTTCCTGGTTCCGGCCAGCCGGCGTGTCGAGGTGGCTGTGCAGACGCGACAGCGCATGGCCGCCCGGATAGTTGAAGTGACTGGCCAGGGTCGCCAAAAAGGTGCCCGCTAGCGTGAGGAGGAGGACAGCATACGGCACCGCCCGTGCAAGCACGTTCGAGCCCGCTCCCTTGACGTCGAGCCTGTGGCGAGGGTGGACAGGAGACAGAAATCAACATCGCTTCTTTGCGTCTGACAGGCTCGCAGGGACAGCGCTCACAGCTTGGCAGCGCCAATCGCGCTAATGGCGTTGAGGCACGGCACGCAGTACATGATGAAGCGCCACTCCTTGTGGCCGAGCAGGCTGAGGGTGGCGATGTGCGCCGCGGGCAACAGCGCGAGCAGCGCACGGTGCGGGTACTGTCGCGGTGCGGCGCGGGAGCCGTAGATGGCGACAAGCCCAACCAGCAGGAGCGGGATCGAGACCCCGAGCAGCTTGACGAGGTGCTCGGTCAAGTAGGCATGCCAAGGCGAGACCTGTGCGGGGCAAGCGGGGACGAGGAGCGCGTCGTATCGGTGCATGAGCCAAAGGCGGGCCTCGCCGTGCATCCCTTCGGCCGTCATCGTACTCACGCCCCACTCGCTGCTCTTGCCCTGGACCACGTTGAAGACCATAGCCTCGAGTTCCGGCCACAGCGGCCGGCCGGCCCCTGTGCGAAGCAGGTGAAACGAGTGCTTGAAGGCTCCGTACATTGACCGCGGAGCGGCCGACGATGGCTCGATGGTTTGCCAAAAGTAGGTGTCCAGGAAGGTCGTGGCCAGGGCGCTGACGAGGCCGGCACCGGCCGACACGGCCACGAGGTCGACGACACCCAGCCTGCGGGTGAAGAGGATCCACAGTCCCGCGGGCGCGAGGATGCCCACGACCTCGAGGCGCAGTACGCTGGCGGCAAAGACGAGCAGGGCGACGGCGATGCAAGCCTGTCTGCGAGCGACGTGCGAGCTGTGGGGAGAAGCGTGGCTAACCCTCGCCAGCAGACCGAGAGCGAGGATGACTGCGGTGCGGGGGTAAGAGGATGTCAGTTGGCTGCCGAGGTGCAAGGCTGAGTCGCAGCCGACGATGCCAGGCTCACCGAGGGGAAAGGCGACCGAGTTTGGGACGGTCCTGCTGAGCCAGAAGTTGCAGTGGAACTGAGCCGCCGTCAGTGCGAGGAAGAAGAGGTAGGGCGAAGGCCCGCCAGAGCCACTCGGGCTTTGCGGGGGTTCTTTCGGGTCATGAGCGGGGCCGCCCTGAGAGTGAGGCGAGCGCTCTGATCTGGGCGGAAAGACGGCGTCGGCAAAGAAGGCGAGGGCGGTGCTAGACGCGAATGCGAGGACGAGGCGGACCAGCGTCTGAACGTCGGCCGAGTCGAGGGCGGGCGAAGGGAGACGGAGGACGTCGGACAGCAGCCAGGGAAGGGTGTGAAGGGCGAGCGAGGTGG
This sequence comes from Pseudozyma flocculosa PF-1, assembly GCF_000417875.1. NCBI lineage: Eukaryota > Fungi > Basidiomycota > Ustilaginomycetes > Ustilaginales > Ustilaginaceae > Pseudozyma > Pseudozyma flocculosa. The sequence goes on from NW_006920879.1 coordinate 7,079, forward strand.
GAGCGGCGAGGACGAGGGGCCCGAGAAAAGACCTGGGTACGGCGCCAGGGAAGGCGCGGTGGTCGTAGAGGTGTAGGCGGCTGGACGAGAGGCCGTGGACGAGGATGTCGTGTGTGGCCTGGATGGTGAAGCTCTCCTCTACCTTTGTGTAGGGGGTGACGACGACGTGGGCGGCGGTGACGAGCGACAGGGCAGCGGCGGCGCAGACGATGCGGAAGCGGCGAGGCGTCCTGCGCGGGCCCGAGATGCAGAACGAGAGGGCGTCGAGCAGGAGGCTGAAGAGGAAGACGCGGGCGACGAGGCGCTTGTACCAGGGGCCGACGACGAGGAAGCACAGCAAGAGCGAGGGCCACTTGAGCAGGCGCCGGAGCCTCTGAAGCGACGCCCGCATGGTGACCGGATGGTGAGAGCGTCGAGGGCACGCGGCGGCAAGCAGCTGCTGCGGTGAGGGTACACATGAAGGTGCGAGGTGTGGGGGGCAGAGCAAGGAGTCCCGGCTGGCCAAGTTGGGTCTGACGCGGGTCTTTTGCCGATTTCTGGGCCAAGCCGAGCGAGGGGGTGGAGGGGGGCCGGCGCACGGCGGAGCAGGGCACACACACATGCGCCCGCAGCCAGGCGCACGCCGGCCAGGAATTGAGCCTAAGCTCAACCACACGGCGTATACTCCGTCCGGGCTACTGAGACTCCAGCTCGTCAGTTTCGAGCGGGACGCCGCCACCACCAACCATCATCACGGCAGACAGGCAGGTCTTTGCAATGGACCTCGACCACAACGGCGTCGTGCAGCAGTAGCTCAAAGGTATTGCTCGGACTGGCATTGCATCGCATCGCATCGCGGCAGGGTGGACTGGACAGTAGCAGTTGCCACATCATTGCTGTCGATCTCGTCTGCTCAGCTAACCCTTCTTGCCCTTCTTGTCGCGTGCTCGCTTCTTCTCCCTCGCAGCCTGGGAGGTTCTCTTGTGCGCCGAGAGCACGGCTTGCTGGTCTCGGCGCCAGGCCTGCTCGAAGCCGTAGCGGACCTTGTTGAAGACGTCGAGGTTCACGTTGGCCTGCTTCGGGTCCTTCACAAAGGCATTGAAGGAGGCGAGGTTGGTCTTGTTCACGCCTTTAAGGACCGAATGATCTCCCCTGGTCAGCTTCAACGTCTTGCGCCCGGCTTGTCCTGCGAGATTGATGTCGTGGTCGGCGATGAGGTGGTCTGCGAGCGCGTCCGCCGCCATCTTGCCTCCGCAGAAGCACTCGCGTTCCCGGGCCGCCGCCCGGAGCACGTGGATGGTGTTGATGTGGGGGGCGAGGTTCTGAGGTTGAGACGCAGGCAATAGTGGTGGGTCAGCGGCCGGCAGCAACAAACAAAGGCAAACGAGAACGAGGCTGACTTACTGCCGCTTTGTACGACTTCAGCCGGTGCCGAGGCGCGAGGGTATCGTCCGCGAAACAAAACTCGCAGATGTCGTTGTGTTGCCTCTCGCCGCCCTGCAGGTCCTGTCGGTGTCGATTTCTTGATGGCCGACGAGCCAGACTTTGTGGACCTTGCAGAACGTGACCGTCTCCTCCGTAGCACGAAGGATGCCGTGTTCCGTCTCGAGATGACAGAGGAGGTCGGCAATCTGGTTGTCGGTGGCGCAGAACTTCTGGGTAAGGTCGGGTCCCGGCACGTATGGGCACGTCGTCCCGTCGTCTCGAGTTGCCCGGCATCTCAGCAGCCCAATCGGCGCGCTGAGGCCCAGGTGATGATCGAGGTGGGCAGCGTAGGCCTTGGCCCCCACCAGCGTGTCGCGGGCGGGAGGCAGGGCTGCGGCGCACGCGCCGGCGGGGCACTCGGTCTCGTCGATCGTGGCTGCGGCGGCGGCCAGGTACACGGCCTCGACGAGCCTCGGACCGTAGCAGTGCATGACATGGTCGACGGCCTTGACCTCGCCGCCGCCCCCGCGCGGCTGCTGGCCGCATCCGGGGCATCTGCTCACCCACACGGAGACTCGGCACCCGAGGGAGCCTTCCAGCATCACAGCGACCGCCTCGTCGGGGGTGCAGCCGGTCTTGCCCTCGAAGAGCTTGCCGAAGTCGGTCGGCGGCGTGTCGCCGAAGGTCGACTGCCGGATCTCGTCGAGGCAGGACCTGAGGACCAAGGCTCGGCAGTCGGGGTTGGACGAGAACGGCCGGGGTGCGGCAGGACTCGGCGCGTCGGTGGCTTTGCTTTTGCCCTTGCCCTTGTCGTCAGGCGATGACCGTTTGCGCTTGGGACCGGCCCCGGGGCCCGTGTCCAGCGCATCAGTCCCGGTCCTCTTGCGCTTGGTCGATGACGGGTTGCCGTGGCCCTCGTTGTCATCATCATCATCGTCGTCGTCGTCGTCGTCGTCGTCGTCGTCGTCGTCGTCCTCTGCTTTTGCTTCTGCTTCTGCTTCTTCGTCGTCGCCGATCTCATCCTGGTCGACGTCGGCGACGTCTTCACCGGCGTTGTCGTCTTCGTCGTCTTCGTCGTCTGCGACCCACTCTGTCGTGTCCATGTCTTCGAGGACGTCGGCAAGGCCAAAGTCGACCTCGGCGCCGCCGGTACCAGTTTCTTGGTCGAGCTCCGGGTCGACGTCGAGCTCCGAATCGCGAAGGATCCTTCGGACAATCTCGGCGTTCGTCATGCGACCGTCTTCGTCGAAGGCGGGGTCGACGTGCTCGGAACCGGCGGCGGCGGCGGCGGCGGGCAGGGCCGGGGCATTGGCATCGGCGGTCGAGGTGGCAGCAGACGCTGCGATGCCTCCCGAGGTGCCGCTGGGGCCAGCAGCGAGGCTAGACTTTTCGAGCAGCGTCCTGCTTTCGGCGAAGAGGTTGGCATGCTTTTCCGCTTCGCGCTTGCGCCCCTTCTCCTGCTGCGCCTCGATGGACGCGTGACCCATGAGGACGAGCCGTCGCCTCCGGAGCCGTTGCAGGCGTCGCACGCGCTCCTCGAGGCTAGGGTCGGCCGCAGCCGCCCTCTGGAAGGCCGGGATGGATCCATGGTCGGCCTCGATCTCGCCGACGAGCTCATCCATATCCGCCTCGAGGCGTTGCAGGGGCTCGGAGGCGGCGTAGGCCGCCCGCTCCTCCTCGAGGGTCAGCCTTTCGCGCCGGACGACGAGCGAGGAGGGACGCTTGAGCGAACGGTGGGACTCGGACCGGCCCAGGAGCAAGTCCTGGAAGTTGATATCGGCCCGTTTCGACACGTAGTGGCGCGCGAACGTGGCGGTGCCTCGACGGTGGCCAAGCGTGTTCTGGGCGTCCACCTCCGTCACCTCGGGCGTGTTGATCGCGGTCCCGACGGCGCGCCGCAGGCAGTAGTACGTGAACAGGGGCATCGAGGCCAGGTCGCGGTTGCTCCGGTTGAGCACCTGCGCCTGGAGCGAGGTCCACGCCTTTTCGTCGTGCCGCGTCCAGGCCCCGTCCTCGCCTCGGTCGAACCCGCGCAGCACGAAGGTCTCGGCCTTGGTGCGATCGACGGAGAGTTGGAGGTGGGGGGCGTCGTTGCTGCCGACCGCCGGCTGTTCGGCGCTAGCGAGGAACATGTCCTTGTCCATCTCGAGAAGGTCCGACCAGCTCTTGACCCCAACAATGATGCCGTCGACCATGGCGGCCGTGACGAGCAGGAACGTCTGATCGATGGCGTACGGGAGATCCGGGTCGAGGTGAGCGGCTGCTTCTTGTACGCCGACGCGCGAAGCCGCAGCCCCTTTAGGTTGCGGATGGTGACATCGATGGTGACAAAGAAGCTGTCGGCGGCCTCATCGTAGCAGAGGAAAAAATCCACATCTTTCCACTTGAGAGCATCGCCCCATCCCGGCGAGAGGACCAGCTCGCCAGGCCTCGACGCCGTAAAGAGCGTCAAGGACAGGACGATGGCATGCTGCAGCCTCTCCAGAGGGTGCTTGTAGTGGGCGAGCGGGGAGAAGACGGCCTCGCGGAAGAAGCGGTAGACGTCCCCCATGGTGGCGACCATGGTGCGCTCAGCGTCGTCGAGGCGCATCTTCCGGATCAAGGCATAACACTCGGCGACGATCTCGATGCCTGGCTCACGAAGCACCTTCTGGCGGTAGAGCGTCACCACGCCCTTGAACCGCTGCACGGCGGTCTCCTCCTTGACCTTGCGCCGGGCGGTGTACGGGTCCTGGCGACGGCTAAAGGTGCAGGCCTGGGCGACGAGCTTCCAGAAGGGCCTCGGAAGCGGAATGCCGCCCTTGGAGAAGTAGTTCTCGGTCACGGCCTTGTCCTTGGCCTCGCGAACGAGCGCCGGGTCCTTCAGCCTGGCGAGCCGAGCGCTTGTGGCTTCGTCCCATTCGTCGGCGAGGTCGAGGTACTTGACGATGAACGCTACGAAGAAGCGCTCGTTCGCCTCCCGCTTCTCGATCGTGCCCGGCGCGCGGAAAGGTTGGTCATCGGTCTCGTCATGCTTCCTCCTGAGCTCGTGGAAGTTCGCCCACATCTCGCCGAGGTAGCCATCGTCGGCGGCGGCGTCCCCCCGCTGGCCTGACATGTTGCTTGGAGCGCGATGCGGATGCGGGCGACGCGGGGACCGTCGACGCAAGGCAGAGCGACCGGTTGGCTGAGGAGCTCGAGCGGTGCCGGCTGAAGGGAAGCAGGCGGCTTGCTCAGGCTGCGAGCATGGAGAGCGCGCGCCCGTCGAGCCGATGGCGAGCGAAAGAGAGAGTCGTCGCAGGGAGGGCTGTTGCGAAGGCGAGGGCGGAGAGCCGCCGAGGGACCAAGGCGAGAGTCGAGCGCAGGGAGCGCAGCCGAAGAGGAGGACCGGTGGCGCAGCTCGGGAGCTCGAGCAAAGACGAGTGCACAGCGCAGCCCCGGAGGATCGGAACCAGGGCGAGGAGAGGAGGGTGGACAATCACTGGGAGATGGCGAAAGTGAGGAGGAGAGACAGAGAGAGACAGAGAGGGTCGCAGCGGCTCGCCGGGTGGGTGGCGGAAGGAGGTTGGCGAGAAGCAGCCCACGGCGGCGGGGCCTGGTTTTGGCTGAGCCCCTCCCCGTCCGTCTGCCCGCTCGCGCGCCCAGCAGCCCCAGGAAAAGCAAGGCCGGGGAGGGGGGGGGAAAAAAGGCGCCGAGCCAGGCAGGCAAGGATCGCGACGGCCTAGCCCGATTTGGGCTTGTAGCAGGCGCACACCGGTGCGTTGGCGGTGGATAAGTCCTTGTAGCAAAGCTCCCCTCGTTGGCGGTGGAGCAGGAAAGAGACGCCATCTGTCTGAACCCATGTCGGGGCCTTTGTTGCGTGCAGCTGCCGAGGAACTACGCTCGGCAGGCTTTGGTCCAGGCACGCGCACGCGAGCAAACCCGCCCGCGCGCCAACAACTCCTCGCCGGAGATGCACATTCTTGAGGCCTTTGCAGGGTGCTAGCTATTGAGGCAGGTCGAGCGTCTTGTCCGAGAGCGAGGGTGGGTAAAGGGTGTCGTGATGGGGACGGATGCGAGGGGGCAGACCGATCCTGGGACGCGACGGCGGTGGCGGCGAGCGGCCGGAAGCTTCACTCTGAGGCTTTTGCAGGCTAGGGTCGGGCCTACGTCGAGACAAGTCGACGGCCATTGTCCGGGAAACGAGGGGGAGCTTGCGAGGGGGAGGAACGGGCGAGGCGGAAAACGAACCGTTGCCGACGACGACGAGGCAAGCTCAAGGAGATACACAGACCGAGTGCAACGAGCAACCTTTCCAGTCTGGTACATTGGGCCCCCGAGGCTCGGCCGATCGGCACGTAACGAGAGTGATCCCTGTCCCAAGGAAGTGTATTCTCGGACCATCGACGGGGGCGGATGAGATCGTCGTCTGAATGGCAAGACCTCGATCTCGAATGTCAGGGCGGGACGTGACCGAATCTCTGGCTCTGGAAGCGAAGGGCTGTTTGGTACGTCGGCTGGATCCGTCCGTCGCGGGGGCCGGGCCAGCATAAAGGGATGCGTGCCGGCCGTCCGAGACCGGGCGCGATCAGCGTCATCGCCAACCCGTCCATGCCGTGCAGTAGAGACGGAAGGCATCGCGCGGCGTTGCATCGTCGGGCTTGGCCGCCTCTTTGTAGGTCCGCCTTGATCGTGCTGCCATCGTTCTGCTGCTTGGTCTGTGAAGGGGCCGTGCGACCGCCCAGGAGGGAAGCCGTCGACGACGACGACACGCGAGGCGAGGTCAGGCGAACCTGCTTCGACGGCGGTTCGCCGAGGCTGCGATGCTGGCGGAAAGCAGCGAACGTGGTCTGTCGGGTGCACAAAGAGCGGCGACATGAAGACGCGGTCAGACGATCAGCCACGCACACTACCTCGTCACGACAGACAGACGAGGTGCAAGGAGAGGAGGGGGACGTTACGAGCACACGAGGTCATTGCTCGTCGATTCACTCACGCTCTGCGGGTATTTCCTCTTGGCGGTCGAAGGGGGACGCAGCGGGAGGAGCCGAAAAGGGGGGCCGCGACGTCGAGAGGGGGCCCGCCCTATCCGGCGCATACGCGGCCGATGCAGCCCATCTCCGTGCTCCGTCCTGTGCCAAGGCTGCCGCCGAGCGATGTGGTCCCGGCTCGTCCAGGCGGCGAGGATCGCGGTCGTCAACGGCCTCGAGCCGGCGATAATTGTCGCACGGCCATACCGCGTCGATGACGGGCCGATCGGCGCAACGGACGAAGGAGGGAGGAAGAGAGAGAGAGAGAGAGAGAGAGAGAGAGAGAGAGAGAGAGAGAGAGAGAGAGAGAGAGAGAGAGAGAGAGAGAGAGGAGAGAGGAGGTAGGTAGGTAGGTAGGTAGGTAACGGTACGGGTACGGTAACGGGTACGGGTACGGGTA
>NW_006920879.1:13890-26654 GCF_000417875.1 Pseudozyma flocculosa PF-1
GAGAGAGAGAGAGAGAGAGAGAGAGAGAGAGAGAGAGAGGGTAGCTGTGTGTGTGGATGGTGCGGTCGAAGGGGGTTAGCGGCTGCGACGACGACCAGGCGGTGTCGGTGTCGATGCGATCCGCGACTGCCGACGGCTGGATTTGCAGTGGTGTATGGGAGCAGCGAGTGGACGGGACGGGAGAGCCAGAGCCGGAGGAGGAGGAGGAGGTGGTGGATGGACTGCGGGGGACGGGAAATGGAACAAGTGTCGGGAAAGGCCTCCCCTTTAAATGGCAGGCGAGCGGGGCGGGCGGCGGCAGGCAGGCCGGGCGTGCAGCCAGCGCGCCGTGTCCGTCTCAATTTTTTTTAGGGGGGGTTGACCCAAGCAACCCTTCGGCACAGGAGAGGTGGCCAGCGGCCCCAAAGTGTCGGCCAGCCAGCCAGCCAGGTGGAGGCTGTGGCTTCCTGCTGGCCAGCGAGTAATGGCACCCGGTCTGTCGCCGCATGGCTTGCCCTGGCCAGGCCTCGCTAGGCCTCGCCACTTTGGGTATCTCACGCGAGGTGGCGCCAGGGCGGCGCACCCCGCAGCGGAAAATTGCAGGTGGGGCAGCCGCGCTCCACATGGCAGCGGCCGGTCTGGCAGGCCAGCGGGCGGGCAGGCGGCCGGGCGGGCTTCGGCCAACTTTTTCGGCGGAGCTCGGCGGCTGGGCTTGACCTCGCTTCCCGCCACCACCACCAGCGCCGCCACCTTGACCTTTGACCACGCTCTCGCTCCAGACGCAAGACGTAAGACGACGGACTGTTTCGACCCTTCTTGTCTGCCACCGCACCAGGCACAGCGAGACCGCCACGTCATCGCCCATCTAGAACTCGCTGGACCCCGACCTCGAAACACCCACCGCACCACTTCCCAGCCCCCAACCCGGCCCCCTCAACAACCATGTCGACCTCGCACACCGAGCACCGGCGGCAGGGGCAGCTGGAAAAGGCGCGGGCGGCCATGCTCGACGACTTTGAGCGCCAAAAGGCCGAGCTGGCCAAGCAGTCGGAAAAGAACCGCGCCGCGCCCGACCGCTTCCAGAGCAAGAGCGACTCGATCGAAGAGACGCTCAAGAAGAACACGGTCGGCCTTGTCCGCCTCGAGGATTTCCAGAAGAGGAGAGAGGAGCTCGAAGAGGAAAAGAGGAGGGAGGCCGCCAGGAGTAACGAGGTTCGGTGAGTGGGCAGAGAGCGGACCACTGGCCCTGGGCCCCCGTACCTTTGGGCACGATGCGGGCGGAACGGATGCTGATCTCAAAGTGCGGACCACCCTCGCTGTTCGACCGCAACGCAGCACCGAGGAGAAGAAGAAGCGCAAGGACAAAAAGGGCGCCAAGGCCAAGCTCTCCTTTGCGCTCGACGACGAAGAGGACGACGACGCATCGGCATCATCGTCTATCAACCTCAAGCGCAAGCGCAACGGCGCGGCCTCGGCCTCGGGCGCAGGCGACGGCGGCGCCGACGATTCGGCCTCGCCCATCCCGCTGAAGAAGGCCAGCTTCAAGAACCCAAACGTCGACACCTCGTTCCTGCCCGACCGCAACCGCGAGGAAGAGGAGAGGCGGATCCGCGAGGAGCTGCGCCAGGAGTGGCTGCGCAAGCAGGACGAGATGAAGAACGAGGACGTCCAGATCACCTACTCGTACTGGGACGGGACGGGACACCGCAAGGTCGTCAAGGTGAGTGCGCGGGGTCTGTCGGGAGAAGGGAGGAGGGCACACTGATGCTGGTGCTGGATTAGTCTGATCGCTGACGCCGCACTCGGACTCGATCGATCCCCCTGGGTCTGGCCCCGGCCCGCGCGCAGTGCAAAAAGGGCGACAGCATCGCCCAGTTCCTGGAAAAGTGCCGGCAGCAGACAAACGAGCTGCGCGGCGTGTCGGTTGACAACCTCATGTACATCAAGGTACGTCTCGCCGTCCTCGCCATCGACCCGAAACCCGCCGTCTGACCCTGTTCCCTCCTTCCCAACCCTCCCCGCTTCCGCCTGGCATGATCGACTGGACGACGACAGGAGGATCTCATCATCCCACACCACTACACCTTCTACGACTTCATTGTCAACAAGACCAGGGGCAAGTCTGGCCCGCTCTTCAACTTCGACGTGCACGACGACATTCGCCTGGTCGCTGACGCCACCGTCGAAAAGGACGAGGTGAGTGCCCGAGGTCCCGAGGGTCTGCGTGAGAGGGGAGGCGATCAGGCCCTTGCTGACTTGGTCGCTTGCATTCGTGGCTGCGTCATGGGGGAACAGTCGCACGCCGGTAAAGTCGTCGTAAGTATCCTTGGCGTTCTCTTGCCGCTCGCTCGGATGTGCGAGATGTGCGGGAGCTCTGGATGACACCGATGCGACGGCGTCACCCGCGTGCTGACACCCTGCTCCTCCTCTCCGCCCGTCTGATGATGCATCGCAGGAACGCACCTTTTTCAACAGAAACAAGCACGTATGGCCCTACAGCCGTGAGTCTGCCGCCTTCGCCGTCAACCCCGCCCCTGCTGTCTGCGCCCACGAGGCCGCCGAACGAACCATCAAAAGCGCCTCCAGCTGACTCTCTCGCCCCTCCTCCCTCCTTCCCTCCCTCTCTCTCTCTCGATCAACGCACCGACCGACGGCCGGACGGATCGACAGGATGGGAGGTCTTTGATCCAAACAAGGACTACGGGTCCTACACGATCCACGACCGCACCAAAAAGTGAAGATGCCCGTCGACACGCTCCCCCGTCTTTCCTACAACCCCATCGCGCCGCCCATCGCTTACCTCAGCATCGAGAAGCGCTCATCTGTATCGCTGCAAAGGCTACTCGGGCTCTTCAGCGTCTGCCTCATGGGCCTTCATTCCCATTTTTCTCTAATCTACATCGCGGCAGCGGATAAGCAACTCAGCTCAGCTCAGCTCGACTCGGCGTGCGCAGCTACGGGCGTCTCTGCGCGTCGACCCTTGCTCTCGCTCGCTCGCCCGCCCGCCTCTGCCAGCCTGTCTGCCTAGCCTCACTCATGCTAGGCCGGCGCTAGGCCTCGTCGTCGACACTACTCGAGAAGCTCGTGTCGAGGAGCGCCTGGTGCCGGTCGGGCAGCGCGTGCGGATCATAGCCGCCCGGCCTGCGCGGGTCGTAGTAGCCTGCGATCCAGCTTTTTTTCGCCTCGCCGGACCCCGCGCCGCCGCTTGCGCCGCCGCCGCTGCCGCCCTTGACGGTGCTAAACGAGCTGGCGGTGCCCGACTGGGTCATGCCTGGCCGCTCGGGCGAGGCCAGGTTGGACGACGAGGCGGCCGTGTCGCCGTCGAGGTGGCGCCAGTTGGACACAAACGAGCCCACCGGCGACGTCGAGCGCGCCGTGTAGCTCGAGGCGTGCGTGTAATTGGACTTGTTGGTGGCGCTCGACGCCTGCCGGTTGGCCGTGGCCGTGGCCATGTTGAAGCCAAAGGGGATACCCGACAGGCTTCCCGGCTGCTGCAGCCGCGACGACGTGCTCCGGATCGAAGACGTGCTGCTCACGGTGCGGTGCGACGGCGAGCGCGTGCCGGCGAGCCGCGGGAGGCTCGACGTCGCGGGCAAGCCGAGGGAGCCGGGAACGCGCCGATGACCGCGAGCGCCCGTCGACGACGAGGTGGCCGCAGACGATGGCGAGCGGATGCTGCTGGTGCGCTGCGGCAGGTTGACGCTGCTGGCGCTGCTGCTGGGACCCGACTGCGCCTCCTTCACGCCCTGGTGCACCAGCGACTCAGCGCGCTTCGACTGCTGAGATTCTGCCCGTCCAAACGCCTCACCCTCGTCCGTGCTGCGTCCATGCAGGCCGGACCTAGCATCGGACGGCAGCGGAGGGTGAGAATTCGCCACCACCGCTCCCCCTCTGCCGCCTGCCGCAGGTCGACGTGGAGAGCTCATGACCGGGAACTCCATCGACCTGCTCGGCACCGTGTCGGCGTAGTTGGCGATAAACGAGCTCAGATCACCGCGAGACTCATCGGGATCGTCGTCGCTCCCCTCGAGCGAGTCTCTCGAAGTCTCCTCGGGCGGCTGCTCGTCGGCGAGGGCCCAGTCGGCGTCGTCGGGGTTGAGGTCGAGACCTAGCAGCGAAGGGTACTGGCGCAGCTTGGGACTGCGATCCGCCACGGGTGGACGTTCCTCGGCGCGGCTGCTGCCGTTGGCAGCCGGAATGGATGCTTCCCGGATCGAGTCGCCCAGCCTCGCATCGTTGCGCAAAGCGGGGGAGTGCCTCGTCAAGCCGCTCGGCCCGCTAAAGAGCGAGACTGGCCTCGCACGCTCCTGCGCAGAGGGTCGCGGCGCCCGTAGCGACGACATCGTCGCGGTCTCGTCGCCACCCGTGGGCATCGTCGGACTCTTGAGAGTGCTCGGCAGCACCACCTCGGAGTTGGTCGATCGGTGCCCGGGTCGAGTGCCGAACGACGACACCTTGTGCGGGCCGCTGTCACCCTGGCTGTGGTCGGAGGCGGTGTTGGCCTGCGAGGTGCGGTTCGATCTCGTCCGCTCCTCAATGGATCGCGACTCGGACGACTCGTCGGCTAGCCGCTGGCGGGTGCCGTCCTGCTGCGATCCAGCGATGAGGCGAGCCACTTCGCGCTCGAGCTGCTGCGTCCGCTCAAGGAGCTTCAACTCGCGGTCCTCGCGCAGTTCCAGCTCCCGCTCCAGTTCGAGCACCCTTGTGACTTCGGCGTGGAGATCCAGCGTGAGGCTCTCGTTGCGCGTCCTGAGCTCCAAGACCTCGGCGCGCGTCCGCTCGAGGCTGTCGAGCAGGCTCTCGCGCTCGAGCTCGTGACGTCGCATCAGAGTCGCCACCGACGCGTGCGAAGCGCTGCTCGACGGCACCACGCCCAGTGCCGCCAGAGCGCCGTACTCGGAAGCGCCCATCGTGCTGCTGCTGTCCTCTCGCTGCGGAATCATCGCCCCAACCGCGCTGGATCGCGCGCTGGCGGGGCGATAGCTGACCTGGGACGACCAGTCGCGGATCGAGCCGATCTCGTACCGGCTGCGGATGCCGGATGCGAGCGAGTGGGACGGCGACAGAAGATCGGCGGGACGCGACGATGCGATCGACGCAGCCGCGGCGGCGGCGGCAGCAGCAGCAGCAGCGCTGGCCGCAGCGGAAGAGTGGTGCACCCGGGAGCGTCGGCGGCCGTGACCATCCGTCGACCGCGAGGCGTCGCCGGTGTGGTGCGAGAGGCTCGAAGGTCGAGACTCAAACGTCGGCGATCGGGTGTGAGCCGCGGCCGAGTGACGGTCCTGGCTCCCTTCAGCAAGCCGCTCACGCTGCTGTCGAGCTTCGATGGCCGTGTGCAGCAGCGAGCTCGCCTCTCCGGTGCCATGCGCATGTGGCCCTCGTTGGTGCCCAGCGGATGCGCCCTCGTCCCAGTGTCCACTATGGCTCTGGCGGGATGAGGCAGCAGTTGCGGGCTGCGAGCGGGGCGTGCCGAGCGTCTTGGCCGTGGCCGATGGCGACGTGCCTCCGGCGCCGGAGCTGGCGCGGCCCGTGACGGTCTGCTCGTGGCTGTTGCGTTTCGCCTGCACATCTGGACCGTGACGTCCTTGCCCTGTTGGCATCGTCTCCTTGCCTTGATCCGCGAGCAGCTGCAGTTGCGCCTGGCGGTGGCCGCTTCCCGTGTCTGGCACCCCGGCCGAGTGGCGCTTAGCTTCGCGTTCCTCGATCAACGAAGGGCTGTCGATGCGCGGCAGGCGGACGGGCGACTCGGACGCGACTCGCCGGAAGGAGCCAAAGGACGAGGAGCTCGTGCGACCGCGAAGGTGCCAGGTGGCCTCGTCCTTGGGATGCATGCCCATGAGGCCGGACAGCGACGTCGATGCGGGCACCTCGACCCCGCTCGAGTTGATCCGGTTGTGCCCGCGACTCCTCTGGCCCATGAACCGGGCGCCCAAGGCGCGCGTGGCTGCCGGGACAAGAGGCGCCCTCGCCTCGGTGGTCGCCAGGGCAGCCGCCTGGGCAGGCTGGCTGCCGACTGGCGTGCTTCGGGTCCGCTCGCGACGCTCAGCAGCCTGCGCCGTCGTGCGGGAGAGCGGACTTTCCTGCTGAGCCTCTTGCATCGACGCGCTCAAGGGGTCGCGCTTGCTCCTTCGGTGCGGCGTTCGGTCGCCAAAGCGGCTCGCGTCGTTCTTCATGATGGGCGATGGCGTGACGCCGATCGCGGACGACTGCACGAGGGCGAGCATGCGTCCGTAGGATTCCTCGATGTCGCGCATCGAGTCGCGGCGGCGCCGCGCAGCCCGGACCGGCGTCACCTCGGATCGCATCGTCGTGTCGCCTCCAAGCTGGGCGAGGCGATCGCGTGCCTCGTCTTCGTCGACACTGTCGTTGGCATCGACGGCGAGGCTGGCATCCACGTCACCTGCCTGGGACCGCGTCTCGTCAGGTTCGCCGGCGCCGTCGCGCCTCGGAAGCTGCGAGGAGCTGATGGCTCTTCGCACCTGGCGGACGGCATCCGCGATGGCCTGCTGCGATGCCGGCGCCAGCGCCAGCCTCCTCTCCTCGGAGGGAAAGGGGCGACTCGACGACGAGGAGCTGTTCCAGGCACCTGGCATCGAGATATCGCCGCCATCCGACAGCTGCGACGCCTGCCTGCGGCTGAAGCTACCGTCTTCCGCCAGCATGCTAAAGTCGAGTCCGTCTGCCGCCGAGCCGCGGTCACCCTCGAAATTTGCAGCGTTGGCCGCGGCGGGGACGGCACTGCGCTCAACAAAGTGGCCCTGCAGCGCTGCCTCCACGGCGGCAAGGTGGCTCTCGATCTCTTCGACGTTGAGGTCCCGAACCGAGAGGCTGTCATCTTCAGAGGCGGGCGTCTGCGACGTCGCCGTGGGCCGAGAGAGCAGGCGGCCCATCTCGCCGAACGTGTTGCGCCTCGCATCCTCGGGCTCCGCCTCGGCAGTCGTCGCGTCCGAGATCGACTCGGCGCGGAGCGAGCTGTGATCCGCAGCCTCGTCGCTGGTCAGCTTCGGGAGCCGGTCAATCGATGCGGCAGTCGACATAGACGCGCTGCCGCCAAACTCAGGCGATGAGGGACCGGCAGCGATCGCGGGGCGTGCGTCGCGCGACGCGACACTCTCGGATTCCTCCGAGTGGGCATCGAAGTAGGGCGCAGAGGTGGCGGTGCTCCGTCCGTCGAGGCGCTGCTCGAGGCTCGTGATGAGATCCGAGAGCGGCGAATCAAACCCTCGAGTCCTCGGCGAGTGCGGGCCGAGTTCGAGAGAGGGCAGGCTCGGCCGCGATGCCGACCGCGAAGACTGCAGCTGCCAGGGTCGAGGAGACGTGGGGGAGCTTTCGGCCGTCTTGAAGGAGCTGGTAGTGGTGACTGTGTCGAAGCGAGAGTGCGCCGCACCCTCGTAAGAGTCGGAGCCGGTGCGGGGCACGGCGGGATCATCGAGATCATCATCAGCTGCGGCCGCGCTCGCCGAGACAACCACGGGCGACTCGGCCATCTCGATGCCCTGCCAGATGCGCGGGATACCGACTCGAGGCTTGATCGAAAGGTTGGACGAGGCCTGGCTGCTTGCAGTGCCTGACGCGGTCGGCAGGCTGCCCCTGCCCGATCTCGCGGCCTCGGCGCCCGACGAGCTGGCAAGCTGCCTGCTTGACGCGGTCAAGCCGTTGATCGCCAGGGACTCGGAAAGGTCGGTGGCGCTGCGACCGCCGAGAGCGACGCCCATGCCATCGTCGGTGTTGATCGTGAGCTCCGAGACGGGCCTCTCGCGCGGGCTCGCCTCAACTTCTCTGGCGACCTGCCTCGGCGTGCTCTCCTCCCCGACGAGGTGCTCGATTGAGCTATGGCTCGCCGACTCGGCCGCTGGCGCATCGACAGGACCCTGTGGCTCTGTAGACGACGTGCGCGATTCCGCGTCGGATCGACCACGAAGATCTGCGGCCACCTCGGAGGTCGCCTCCGGTGCAGGCCGCGGATAAGTAAAAGGCTCGACGGTGGGGCTGTCCGTGTGATCCGAGGCGGCATCGAAGGTGTGCGCGGCGCGGAAGCTGTAGGGCAGGTCGCGCGACGGCTTCGGCAGCCCGGAAAGCTGCTCTAGCGGACCACTGTTGCCGAACGACTCGTCGCCGTCCAAGTTGCGATCCTTTTTCCAAAGAGGGGCTGTCAGACCGCCATTGCCGCCGCCAATGCCCGAGTTGGCCCTGGCCTTGGACCTGTTGCCGGTGGCAGGATCCTTGCTCGAGCGGAAGGGCGCAAAGATCGAGGAAGACGCCTTGCCCGACTTGGTCCGCGTCACCGACTCCTTGCGAGGCCGGACGCCGTCGCTGAGCTCGCCAAACTCGCCAAAGGACGGACGGGAGCCCTCTTCGACCTCAATGTCCGGATGCAGGCCCTTGAAGGACCGCGTAGGCGACATGGCCGGGGGCAGCGAGCTGATCGACTGCGACTTGCCGCGGAGGCTCGTCCTGCGCATCAGCCGCCGGAAGCCGGACGCGATCGAGTTGCCGCGCGAATGCTTGCCTTGGAGGATCTCGTTTCGCCGCTCCTCTGCCAGGCTGCATGCGTTGAGCGGATAGATGGCGTCAGGAACGAGCGAGGAAAAAGGCGGGTCAGTATGAGGAGCGCGGGCCTGGATCGACGCTCGAGCTGCTGCCGTCGAGGGACGAACTCACCCGTCTGCATCATCCTTGCTTCTGCCGTGCTGATGCTTCGAAGGCGAGCCCTGCAGCCGCGAAGACGGCCGGGTATAGGCGGATTCGCTTTCGGCCCGCATGCCGAGCCCCCGTCGAACGCTCTGTCGAGAGCCGCCATTGACGGCCTGCTGCGACTGTGAGCCATATTCGTTGGCCGCAGCAGCGGGCGCAAAGGGTGAAGCAGGCTGGACATCCGAGGTGGTGGCATCGTCACCTTGCTGGTCGGGCCTGGGCATGCTGCTAGCGTTGGCCGCAGCCGCAGCCGCTAGCATGGCGGCTCGTGGCGAAGTAGTTGGCCGCGAATCTGTCCGCTGCCGTGTCGGAAAGGCCATCATGCCGCTGGACAGCGAGGGCCTCGACGACGGGGCGGTAGACGCGGGCTGGTAGTCGTCAGAAGAAGATCTAGGCGGTTGATTCGGAGCGGGTTGGAGGGGTGCAGCGCCGTCCTGATCCTGTGTTGCCGTCATCTCGTGAATAGGCTCGCTTCCCTGTTCGAACGCCTTGCGCGATGCGGTGGAGGGGACCATGCTGGCCTGCGTGTCCTCGGCGTCGAGGATCGCCCTGTCGTGGCCCGGCTCTGGGAGGCCTGGTTGCTGCTCCTTCAGCAGCGGGGCGATGCGCTCGCCACCACGCCGCTTGATCGTGGAAAGGGTAGGGATCGAGTCCCGCGACGACGGCTGCTGCTGTTGCTGCTTGTTGACACCACCAGTCGAAGGCCGAGAGCCACCGCTGTCGTCGTCGCGAGGCACGTAGTCAGAGTTGATCGAGAGTCCGGTCTCGGATCCCGGCGTCACAGGCAGCAGCAGGGGGAAGCCGGACTCTGACACGTCCTGGACTCGAAGGCCGCCCTGGCCGGGTCTGCTGCCGCGCGAAAACACGCTGGGCAACGGGGCTGGGGAAGGCGCAGTCGAGGGAGGGCAGCGTGCCAAGTGACTGGCGCGCGCAGGGGCTACTAGCTCGAGCTCGGGCTCAGCAGACCGAAAGTACGGTCGGACCGAGGTCGAGGCCTGTTCGAGAACGCGTGCGACCGGTACGTGTGAAGCTTGCGCTTCGCTTCCTCGATCCGACTTTTGGCCAAAAGGCGGGATGAACTGGGAGTAGCTCTTTCGCAGCCGGCGCAGGCTGGCGTTGGAGCTGAAGAGGCGAAACGGCCGGCCGCGCGAGCCTCGTGCGATGTCTGCAGCCTCTGCGATCGCAGCAACGTCGTCGTCGAAGCTTGCGTTGCGGGCGACGTAAGCGGGACCCGCGTCGGCTGTAGCGCTCTCGTCGAATTCGCTGGTGTTGGCGGCTCGGCGAACCGACGTCGAGGTGTTGTCGGACCGATCTCGTCGAGCCAGGCGGAAGAGGGAGCTGAGCGCCGAGGCTTTGGTCCTCAGCGACGTCGACCGACCGGATGCCTCGCGCCGCGGTGAAGTGGCTCCGGTGACTGTTGGGCTCGAGCCGGAACTGAACGAAGGCTCCTCGCGATGCGGCGTCAGCGACTCGATGGGCACCAGCAGCGGCGGCGGCAGCGGCTGAGGCGGCGCAAAGTCGGCGGAGGAGGCGATGCTGTGCTGGCGCGACGAGAAGCCTCCAGCGCTGTTCCGATGCGAGTGCTTGACGCGTGAGCTGGCGCCAAGGCTAGGGGTGGTGAAGGTGGTCGACGGGGAGCGGCTGCCCGACAAGAAAGACGCGGAAACAGTGGGGCCGTAGACGGATGGTGCTCGTAGGCCAAGGCTGGGTTGGGTGCTGCTGCAGGTCGACAGGCGGTTGGTGCGATGGCTGACGTGACCTTCGGTCGCCCAGCTGATGGCGGATTGGTCCGAGGGCGATCGCCGATGGTCTAAAGGTGTGGGGAGGGTGGAAGGGCGATCACTGCCGGCCACAGGAGGATGAGACGGGCTGGAGGCGAGATGCGTCGCGGTGGGAGCGGGACGGCGATACAGGTCGTGAGCCTCTGAGGTGATGCCGTGGTCGCAGTCGTGGTGCTGAGCCTGCGGTGCGTCAAAGCTGGGCTGCGCTGTAGCGGTCGGCGAAGCCGTGGTCTGGACGCTGTGGGTCCTGACCAGCTGCTCGCCACGTCGACGAGAGAGCGAGTTGGGTAGGGATCTGGGCGGAGGAGGGAGGCTAGTGGGTCCGCGGCGATCCGAGATCCAGACACCGAAAGGATGCGGGTCGTTGATGTCGGTGGGGATGCGCGAGGGCCTCCTGCGGGAAGGCGACTGCTCGAGGTCGTCACCGCCGGGCTGTAGCCGGTGCGCGAAGAAGGCGGATGGGAGGCGAGGGAAGCGCTCCTGGCCTGCCTCGAGTTGACGGTAGCGTCGGACGCTGCCAGTCGGCGAGATGAGACCGGTGGATGTTCCAAAGTCCGGGTGCAGTCCGCGATCAAAGTACGAGCCCGAGGACGGCCCAGGAAGGGGCGAAGGGGTTAGGAAGAGGGAGTCGGCTGCGGCCGGTGTGCCAGGTGTCTGCGACGACGGAGACGGCTGCGGTGGTGTGGGAGAAGGCTTGGAGGATGCCTGCAGTGCAATGGGGGACGGGAAGAGGGACGATCTGGCGGTGGCGAAGGACGCCTCGTAGGGGCTGGGCCGATCGGTGGCGCCTACCGAAAACGACGAGGAGGGCGACGTGGGTGAATGCGAGAGTGGCGAATGCGACTCGGTCGGAAGTATGGGGGATGATGACCAAGGGGAAGGCCGCGGATCAGAGCCTCGACCGAGGCTGTGAGGGTGGCTGCCGAGGCTATCGGTGCTAGTACCAATACCGCCGTCGTTGCCGCCGCTGCTGCTGGCACTGCCACCGCTGCTGCTGCGGCTGCTGTGGAGGGTCCTTGCACCAGTGCTGATGCTAATGCCGCTGACACCGCTGAATGGCCTGGCGTGTGGGCCAAAGGTGCGACCACTGCTGGCAGTGGTGGGCAGGCTCTCGGCGGTTGGTGGGCGATGCCGGCAAGAGGGCGGACAAGGAGGCGGGAGAGGAAGGGGGAGGGGGAGGGGCGACGACGGGGTGAGGGAAGGCGATCCCGGAGCGGGATGCCAGTGGTTTTGGCGGCGGGAGGGAGGCCGGTGATGGTGGTGGTGGTGGTGGTGGTGGTGGTGTTGATGATGGTGGTGAGGAAGAGGAGCTTCAGCAGCAGCAGCAGCGGAGGCGGGGAGAAGGGGCTCGCGGGCTAGCCGAGGCAAGGAGTGGAGGCTTGGACGGACGACGGGCATCGCGTCGACCGCGACCCTGGCCGGGATCGGGCCATGATCGGCACCTGCAGCCCACCGCCCGCCCTCGTCGGCGGCTGCCGCCCCTGCCACCGGGCTAGTGCCAGACCCAGGCCCAGACGCAGAGGCGCCGCCAGACGAGCTGCCGCTTCGAAATTCGGCGTCGCGGGCCATGGCGGGAAAGAGCCAGGAGCGCAGGCGCATCGCTTCGTCGGAAGTCGGACTCGGACTCGGACTCGAGCAGGAAGCGCTACCCCGGCGGCCGACGGCATCCTCACCCTCCCCGCTCGCCACGGCCGCCGCGGTGCGCTGCCCCTCGGCCTGCCTCTGCCACCACCGGTGCTCCCTCCCTCGGTCGTCGGCCTTGCCGTCCACGTCAATCGCACCTCGGTCCTTTGCCAGCTTGGTCGTCGGATGCGGCCGCCATCGGCTGCGCTCCTTGGTCAAGCCGGCGCGAGAAGGAGGGCTGGCCGCCGCTGCATCTTCAACATAGGCCTCCTCAGCGACGACACTGGCTGGCGCGGCAGTCAGTGGTGCAGGGCCCGTCCGCCTGGACCCCTGCTGCAGACGTTTCTCGCTGCCAATCGTCGCACGTTCAGCAGTAGCCGCTGGGGTGGCGAGGGCGTCTTCCCGTCGAGCCGGCCCGAACGCCTTCTGCGGTGAGGGGATCGACGGACGGCGAAAGAGCGACCGGCTGCGCGTCGACCCCGGCTCGTCGGTTTGGGGCCGCTGCATCGGCTGCTTTGGCTCTGCCGTTGCATCTGGGGCGCCGCCACCGCCGCCGCGGCGAAGCAGGAGGCTCTGCACGATGCCCTTGGCAGACGGGCGGCGTCGGTGCGACCCGGCCGCATCCCTGCCGGCGTCGTCGACATCCCTGCGGACCGAGCCCGAGCCGGCAACCGCGCCGCCCGCTTT